>NW_026067906.1:2381434-2471231 GCF_014885135.2 Alexandromys fortis
CACCTCTCTCTCTCTCTCTCTCTCTCTCTCTCTCTCTCTCTCTCTCTCTCACACACACACACACACACACACACACGGCTCTCTTCCAGTATCACCCTCTTGAAGCACTTGCTCCCAGAACAGGATTCTGTGCAGACAGTGTGACGTACACAGGACCTGTTATAGGTCTCGAATCTAGCTGGTGTCACCTGACAGCCAGCATCAGCCACCACACGTGCTGAGAAAGCCTTTGAGAGAAGCCCAGGCTCTAAGTACAAACCTGCTAAATGAGCCCAGTCAACGCTAGGAATTATTAGATTGCAGCAACGGTAAGAAACAGTTTCATGCTCCTGTTGGGATGGCTCACACAGTTAGCATCCCCCAGAATTCTCAGGTAAGTTACACTTCGTTCTTTTCCATTTGATGCGACAGTCAAGCACTCCGAAAGTCTGGGGAAATGAAAGAGACCTTTTCCTGTGTGTTTCCATGAGGACATCATAGAAGAGAATTCACTTCTAATTCAAGCTGTAGAGTCATGCCAATGTTGGCTTATACCAGATGCCGGAGACCAGCTTCGACAAAAATACCATTTCCCAGGGTAGGGACAAGGGGATTAGAAGTTAGTAAAGAGTATGAAGACACAAGCAAAAATAATAAAACAGAAAACATAGAATGGTACTGAGAGGGAGTTTGAATACTGAAATTCCCTGCAGTTAATTTTCCATACACTTTTATACCCCAATACATCAGGGGGAAGAAGACAAAAGACTGCTTTAACAAGATACAAAGGACAAGTAGAACATCGTGTTCTAGTTGTTCAATACTTTGAGCCATCAAGTAATTAATCCATGAGAAAAACATTCTGTTGTTTAGGCAGTGAACGCACCCTAGACCAAGTATCCTGAAGGCAACCACTCCCCAGGTCAAACCTCCTATTTCAAAAGAAGGAGCAGGAGTATGCTTGAATATCCTGACCCTTGGTCAGGGTGGAGCGCAACTACCTATACGGGCATCTTGATGTCAAAAGGACCAAGTAAACACATCCTGGTCAGGATATGGAGCCCTGGTTGTTGTCAACAATTTTGAGCATCCTCAAACTCTCTGACCTCCAGACAAGGTGGAAATAGATTCACATTTTTGGGCCACCGCAACCAGATAGCCTTAAATCTGAGAAACACTGAACATCAATTAAATAGTAATCAGGTTCCCATTCTAGTGTTTTCTGTTTGTTTATAGACAGAGGGTACTAAAGACTAGCTCGGACACAAGACTGGCATGTTAAACACGTTTAGCTTGTGGCGTGTCACCCCTATAACACATCAGATTCCTCACCCTTCACAAATGCATGAGAAGAAAACACCTTCCTGATGTCTGAGAGCTAGGAATTGCTACTTGTCTTGGCGTGAAAGACTTGCCTGACTTTCGTACACAGTGAGCTATGTAACTGCATCATTTGAAGGCAGCCTGAGATTGCCTAGCTAGGCCTGCAGCTACTACTGAGCAAGTGACCCGGGAATTATGTCCTGTGTATCACCTTCCAATATCACCTTTGCTTCTGTTATAGCGTGCCCCCTCACCACCCACCCCTGCTTATCCTGTGTGTTTTCCTATAAGCAGATTTATATGCTTTCTCGGGAGAGTTGATGGGGCAGTGAATTTTAATTGTCAGCTTGGCAGGATATGCAATCACCCAAGAAGAAGGGAGTCTTAGTGAGGACTTGTCCAGCTCAAGCTGGCTTGTGACTAGGCCGGTAAGACTTTCTCCTAATTCAGGCCATTGAAGTGGGAAGACCCATCCTAAATGTGGACCGCACCGGTCGTGGGTTTAGTCCTGAACTGAATGAACAAGAGAGAGGGAGCTGAGCACAAGTATTTGCCGCTCTCTGCTTCTTGATAATGGACTCAGTGTCACCCACTGTCTCTAGCTCCTGCGACTGCCACCTCCTTGCAACAATTAGATTATTACTCTCTGATCCCAAGTAAACCCTGCCTTCCTTAAGTTGCTTTCTCAGGGTATTTTCTCAGAGCAATAGAAAAGTAATTAATACAGTCAAAATGTAAAAATGTAACAGACAGCAAAGGGGAAAGGATGGCGCAGATGACACTGTAACTCTGTTTACTGGAATCCGTTTATCATCAGCTTTCTCTAGCAGAGTGAAGAATTCCTGTGATTTTATTCCTTCATGAGAAAAATAAGAAACCTTTCTTAGGCTCTCTGAATAATATCAAACAGCACGAGATGTTTTGGGTCTTTTTGTTTATCTGATTTTTCAAGGCAGGGTTTCTCTGTAGCCTTGGCTGTCCTGGAACTCATTCTGTACATCAGGCTGGCCATGAACTCAGAGATCTGCCTGCCTTTGCCTCTCGAGTGCTGGGCTTAAGAATGAGAGCCACCTGTGCCTGGCTTCACACTGCTTTGTTTGTTTTTGTTTTTCAAGACAGGGTTTCTCTGTGTAGCTCTGGCCTGTAACTATCAGGCTGGCCTCGAACTCACAGAGATCCGCCTGCCTCTGCCTCCCGAGTGCTGGGATTAATGGTGTGCGCCACCATCGCCCGGCTGAAAATTATTCTTTACTTAGTACATCTTTGAGATGCACACAGCTGTGGGAAATCCCAGTTCTTTACAAACTGGTAATAAAAAGGGTAATGCCAGCATCTGTACCATCTCAAGAGGCAAACACCAAAGATTTACATCAAGATCTATTAACAGAAAAATTTTAATCTTTTGAGTCGCGTTGTGCTTTTACATTCACTTCCTAATGCTTAGAAGAAACTGGAATTAGAATTTCGAATAAGCTAGAAACAAGAAAACAATTCCCATCATCCATCTAGCACATCCTTTCTGAACATTTAGTCTATGTTTGTGCACTTAGAAATCGTTTCCTTACGTAGCAGTGTGGCTTGGAATGTGTGTGTGTGTGTGTGTGTGTGCGTGCATGCATGTGTGTGTGTGTGTCTACATGTGTATGTAAGGGTATTTGGGCGAGCTAACAAACAACATCCAGAAAGCATATTTTTATACATACACAAGCAAACACACACATGCACACACGCACACAGAGCCTCCGTTCATTTGCATTCAGGTTTTGTTTTCTACTGAAGAGAAGAGAAAATAGGAAAGGGTGATTGTGTGCGTGATGTCACACAGTGTCTACTGTGATGCCCTCTTTTGACACTGGCGGGGGAACTGTGTGTGTTGTAGATCGCTGAGCTCTCTTCCATGATGTTGTCCTTCTAGAAAATGATAGTATGTGTAGGCCAGGCTAGAATCGATTAAATAAGATGGTTTATAAGCAGATGACAGGATTCCACGCTTCCAGCAACCATCAGACTGCCCCAAGAGACAAGGTGCCCCTGTAACGTTAGTGGTCCATCAATGTACCATGGAGCATGATGAGGAAGCTCGGCCTGTAACTCATAAATCTCACCAGAGGCATTATATAAACCTTAGCTACGTGGAGAATTGCTAAATAGCTCTGTGGCACAAGATGAGAAACGAAAGACACTCCCTATCTCTTCATCAAGATTAGGGGTGTTTGAGCACCCAAGAACCAAAAACGCTTTGAAGCATCTCCAGGCAGTAGAGATTTGGAAGGAGATACTGTCATTGCTGTGGTGTGCAGTGCCGTTTACAGGTAAAGTCATCAACGGACAAAAAGAATAAGATGAGGTTGTCACCAGTTTGTGAGAAACTGTGAACACCCACTTGAAGACGCCCAGGAAAAGATAAGAGACACTTAAAGAGATTTATTGGAAGACCATTTTATGCCAAAACAAAATGAGTCATAAGGAGCTTCTTACAATAATAGGTGAGAGAGTTGAGCAGAATGCATTATGGGAAGTTTGGACAATAGCAGTCCTAGAGGAGTGGCCACTGGAGTTATGTGTATTCGATCTTGTGCTCATTCAAACTCTGGCTACAAGTAACGGAATAACCGTTAGAAGGATAGAAAAACAGTGTGGGTGTGTATATATGTTGTTCAATGCGAGAAAACAAGTTACTGGGTGGTACCTGGGCCTAAGAATTTACCTAGTGCTCCGGAGGGGCTAGATCAAAGGGCTGAAAGTATCCTAAATGTAGACAATGTCCATGAGGGAATTTTTCCACACTCAGTTGCTTTGATGCTCAGTCCACTGAGAGAGCAAAGCTGAATCCAGCTCCTGACTTCTTCTCCTCTCCTACCCATCTGGGGCATTTCTTTTCCTCTTTCTTCCTTCCTGTGCCTTTGGTGTGGGAGATGGAGTTTCATTCCCTCACTCAGGTTGACTAGGGACCCTTGACAGTCCTCCCGCATGCAGAGGTCATAGATACGAGCCACCACACCAGACCACGGGGTTTCTTCTTTTAGTGTTTTTATTATCATGTACTAATCATACAGAATCACGGGCTTCATTATGACATTTTACACATGTACATAATGTACTTTGATTGTATTCGCCTCATAGTCTCTTCCCAACTAGTTCATCCCTCTTGTACTTTCATCTGTGTGTGCACGTGTGTGTGTGTGTGTGTGTGTGTCTGTGTGTGTCCCGATGACTTTCACTAGAGGTGCTCACAGGACCACAGGAGACTTAGCACTGTCTACACTAATAAAGAAAATGTCTCTCCATCAGCAACCATTAAGGACCTTCAGATCCCCAGGGAGGGAGGGCCTCATGGGTCATTTCCCCTTCCTTTGACTGGATATCAATGGGCTAACCCTTGTGCAGGAATTCTCAGCTGTGGTGAGTCCAGGAACGCCATAGCCATATGCCCTGGAAATCACCGTACTGCAACACACCACCCACCTCCCAGCTTTTATGTTCTTTCTGCCCTCTTTTCCACAATGCATGAGAAGTGTTTGAATGCAGTGTCTCAAAAATGAGTATCTGAAGAACTTCATTTAGATCAGGTATCCAAACATCCCTCTGTGTCCTTTCCCCTGGAGGGTAGGGTCCCATGCCCTAAACTCAATACTAATGGCTACTTTCATGATTGAAAGAGAGTGATGCCCAGTGCTTCTCTGAACCGGGCTGACAGACTGCCCACTCCAGTAAGACTTAAAGAAGGGTTAGACATGTGGCAGACTGTGGGGAAAGCTAGATGATTACTTTTGAGGCCCGCCACAAGAGGAGGAATACAAGTTAGCAAAATGCCAAGCCCGCAAGAAGCTTTGAGATTCTTACATGGGCTGCAGCAGCCCAAAATGACCCTAGGAAAGAACCTAGAAAATGATCTCCATCTCCTGCTGGTTACCCCACTGGCCAAATCAAAGGATGAGGATCCTTGATAATACAGTCACTACCAACCTGCCTGCCAAGGGGAGTGGGCAGAAAGTGTATTTAGAGCCCTGGGTGTTTATCTGGTTATTGTTCCTTGAATAATAGGCAAAGGAAATTACTCCTCTGCCCAGGTTTTGGGGGCTCCCTTTAGAAAGCATTCGAGCATGGTTATAACATTATGCTGCCACCACGAGACCCCAGTGCCTTCATTTCACGTCAGTCAACATAGGTTAGCAATAAACCGTTCTATTTCCTCTAAGGCCCATTCCTTGCCTCCAGTCTTGCTGCCCTACTTAATCATATAAGCCCAAATTTTATCCCACCCATTCCCTGGGGCCCTGAGTCTACCAGCCTCTTGCTACTCCTGGGCGAATAGTTTGCATGCCTTGCGCTTGAGCTAACTTCCAACCTAAGAATGATACCTTTTGCCTGGGTTCATGTCTGTTCACCTCTGCATCCCTTGCAAAACCATTCCCCACAGAGGATGCTGCGAAAAGTTCATGGAGTTTTTGTGGCGGAAAGAATTTTACGGGTCTCATATTTTCTAGGGTGGTGTTCATGCTATTCCCTCAAAGATTGCTTAATAGGCCCCGTAGGTTTCTAACTTGGAAATACAGACTGTTCAGCAAGTTAGAACATTTATGAAAGGGCTGGTACTTACCTCACGCATTAGAACAGCTTGGGTCTTGTCTTAGGGTTACTTTTGAAGAACTCTGATTTGTATTTTGACTATTCCTGAGAAAGGGTTGGCTGGAATTAAATAGCACAGAAATGAATCCCCCTTACATCTTGAGATAGGATGAGGAGAACAAAATTAAAATCCAGCAGATTGCACTGAGGGGAAGGGAATGTTTTTAACCTAGAAATAAAGTTGCAAAAACCTAAGCTTGGAGGTGAGTACAAGAGAAACGCACGCTATTCCATTGTATGGCATTTACTGTTCGTCTGAGAAATGCTCTGAAAGGTGTTCAACTTCTCAAAAGAAAAGACAGAAAAGGACAACTAGGGATATCCGAGTTGATGGTAAGACACACACCCATGGATACGTAGCTGCTATTTAAAGTCCAGTGTTAAAATCTATGCTTTGTTTGACCCACTTCTTCATGTCCTTGCAGTCACGACTTTGAACCTATCTACACACTTGCATATACAGTCAAAGGCGCACCACTTCTCTCATGTCTGTATACAAACCACCCTAAAAAAAAAAGATTCTTTCCCAATGGTGTACTTAATAATAAAATACAAAGAAAGCACCTACGCACTCAGCCAGAGCGCTAGTAGGACCCTGGAGACTCCTGAGAAGTCTTATAAGATAATACACATAAAACAGGAGATCTGGAAGTGCTCCGTGGCACCGAGTGGACCTTAGTGTGGAGACACAGAAATCATGAGAACAGTGTCTTCCCCACCTCCTCCAACAACATCTGTCTTTCTAGATGAGACATCAACCTGGTATGGCAAGCAAAATGCACTGGACTCGGCATCATGCCCGCCCTGGCTTTGGCACAGGACTTGCTTGCTGGTGGGAGAGCACATTTGGAAGGGAATGACCTTGGGCTGGGTGAGATCATTTCTCCTGCATCACCTATGATAGCGTCTAGAGAACAAGGGCACAGCCTCCTACACATCCCACACCAACACGAAGCATTTCATTGACAGATCTCATCTCTCCCAGGCTTCCAGATCCTTGACCTTTTAAGGTCAAGGATCTGCGGTATTTCTCAGCTCCCGTCTGGGCAGCCTTCCTAAACACGGTGTCATGCATCACTTTAACACCCAAGTGGAGAAAGTTTTCCAAGGCAACGACCTCAATGGCCAAGGTAACTAGTATTTGGGGGTAAATAATAAACTACGGCAGAAAAATCCTGCATTAAATTCTCTTCTTGTAATGCACAGTCTTTTTTTTTTGCCTTTCAGCTCTCCAGTTCTCATCAAACAAACCAATGACCATATCTTCTGTCTTTACAAGCCCTAAAACTTTAAAGAAAATTATGATAATGACAATTAATACCACCAATTACCCTCTTGGCAAACCTTGCATTCACAGGTTCCACTTGGTTCTCAAATTAACTCAGTAACATCAGAATTAATGTTGTGCCCATTTTACAGTTGGCTCCTGAGGGGTAAAGGAAGCTGCTCTCCCAGTCTTAATGTAGTAAAGATGAAACCAGTATGTAAACCCATTTGGGAACCAAATCCAATGCTTCAGTGAGACCTTGGGACCTTCCCCCAATTCTCATAGTCATCCTCACGTGACTAAGACTGGATGATGTTTGGACAGTACTCATTTAAGCATCTTATCTTTGTCCATAGCTAAGGCCAGTGGTTCTCAACCTTCCTAATGCTGCGACCCTTTAATACAGTCCTTCATATTGTAGTGACCCGCAAGCCTAAACTTATTTTCATTGCTACTCCATAACTGTAATTTCACTATTGTTATGAACTGTGATGTAAATATCTGATATGTGACCCCCTTGGCGTCATGACTCACATTTTGAGAACCACGGGCTTGGGCATATTGCTGAGCCATCTAACAGACGCAATAATTACTGCTTTAATGTTCCTGAATTTTAACTTCCTTCCGCCAAGTGTGATGGCTGCCCCTCTGGATTAACTAGCCCAGCTTCACTTCATCATCTGAACAAAACCAGAGATCACATAGCAGGGCACCGGGTACAAGGCTTCATCAATGCTTGGTTCTGTTGTGAAGAGACCACCAAAGCAACCTACTGGTGCTCCTGGGGCCAGGAGGAGAGGCTCTTTGGTAAAAAGCTTGGCTGTATCTTCAAAGAACTTCAGAGGTCAGTATTTGTTGGATTGAGGAAGCTTGTGTTAAAATGAAACTTTCAGCATGGGAATCTGACTTCGACTGTCCTGGTTTAGTGGCATAATGACAGGGGGTTGGGAGTGACCCTTAATAAGTGGCCATCCTTTTGATAAGGAATTTGGCACTCAATTGAACAATATGTTATGGAGAGAGATGATTTTTTTTTTTGAAATGAGCACTTTACAACTTTCTTAACCTCAAGATTTCCCAGAATAGAAGTTACATTGATGGAGCCCATCCTAGCTCATCCAGTTACAAGCAGCCTTCATTCAGCGTTTATGCCCCTTATCTACAAATGCAGACAATTAAAGCACTTACTGGGAGAGACCTCATGAGGTTTAATGAGTTAATTGAGCTCTTCGAAGGGGGTTAACACTCAGAAGACTCTCTGGAAGCACTCAGTATCGTGTCTAGAACTCAGCTCAGGGAGTCCTGCCCCAGACAGATCAAGGAAGAATCTTCTGTGATAAATCTTCTCAGAAGCAATGGATTATGGACTGAATTATGTCTTCTTCAATGTCTGTGTTGAAGTCTTAATTTGCAGTATGACTTTTAAAGGACAGAGCCTCTGAGGAGGTAATTAAGGCTAAATGACATCTCAAGATTGAAACGCTAAAGCAAACAAACTGGTGTCTTCATATGTAGAGTAAGAAATCCTGAATAGGCTTTTCTCTACACAGACACACAGGAAGGGCCATGTAAGGAAAAATAAACTGTCTGTGGGCCAACAAGGACCCTCCATGTTGTTTTGGAGTTTTTCTTTTCTTTTTTTTTTGTTTTTGTTTTTGTTTTTTTGAGACAGGGTTTCTCTGTAGCTTTGGAGCCTTTGTTAGAACTAGCTCTTGTAGACCAGGCTGGCCTCGAACTCACAGAAATCCGCCAGCCTCTGCCTCCCAAGTGCTGGGGCATAAAGGCGTGCGCCACGCCGCCTGGCTGTTGCTTTGGTTTTTAAAAGCCATTCTGAACAAACAGAATGTGTAAAGTTTGCCTCTGGTGTGCTAGATTTTTGTCTCCACTGAATTCTCTGAAGGCTCAGTTTGGTCTACATGGGGACTGCAGAACATATCAGTACCAAAGCTCACCTTAAAGCTGCTTCACTCAGAACCCAAGCCAAAGTGAGCGCTGATTCCCGCCCCCCCCCCCAACCTCCACCTCACCTGTTGGCCCAGACTACTGCCCCAGGTCTCAATCACACAGCAAGTGTGGATTGGGTACCTTTTATCTATTTTTTTAATCTATTTTACCTTTTCTACCTTTTATCTATTTTATCTATTATTTATTTCCTCAAGTAAAATGATGACAAATACAGACAGGGAGTCTTCCCTGCAGAACCCAGGGACTACAGAGACAGGTAAATGACCAATCTCAAGCTACAATTGCCACCTGTGCTGGGGAAGGGGCGACACAAACACAGGTGTGTCGTGAGAACTAAGACTGCCTACAGCCGCACACCTCAACTCCGGATAAGAACCAAGGCCGCCTACAGCAACAGTGACTTCACTGTCTGTCCCAGCAAATCTTGCCCAGGGAGGTGAGGCTATGGAGCACCAACACCCCTACTGTTGGCTTGAAAAACTTCCTCTTTGTCAGTTCATCTAACTGTAGCTTCTCAATCAGTCGGTTCCTCCTCGGGACAGACACCCGAGGTAACACATTCATCAAACAGCTCTTAGCTCTCAAGATTTGCTTCAAGATTCTCACCTAGCTGAGCGGTGGTGGCGCACACCTTTAATCCCAGCACTCGGGAAGCAGAGGCGGGCGGATCTCTGTGATAACCTTTATAGGTCTTACCATAAATACTAGATGGGAAGAAAGAAAGAGAAGGGAAGACAAAAATGAAATAGAAAGTGTTTGTCTATAATCTCGGCACTTGGGAGGCAGAGGCAGGCAGATCTCTGAGTCTGAGGCCAGCCTGATCTACAGAGCGGGTTTTAGTACAGCCAGGGTTACACAGAGAAATGCTGTCTAGAAAAATCAAAACACACAAACAAACAACAACAGAAATAGAGAAATAATGTAAACTAAATAAATGGGTTTTTAGTATGAGGGAGTTCTAAAAAATTTTAATCTGATGCAGGTACAATGGAAAGTACTGATGAGAATTTAGACTGCTGTCAAATAAAAGAAGAAGAAACAAAAGAATTCAGCTGTGGGGGGGAATGGAAATTAGCATAGCAATTATGGAGACCAATATAGAAGTTGAATACGTGTCTGTCCCAGGACCCAGCCATCTTATTTCTGCATATATCCAAAGAAATAAAACAACCACAAGTAGAGATATGGCATACCCATGGGCCAAGATCTTAGAGACAGTTCCTCCCTTGAAGTTCTCTCTTCCAACATACTTCTAGTTTATGTCAAGTGGACAAAAGCTAACCATGGCAGGCTCCATGGCAACTGATGAAGGCATCTGAAACGTCACATTTAGGAAAACCAGGAGGCAGAGAGCAGAAGGTGTTTACAATCCTTTTTCCCTTTGTATTGAGTCTAAGACACTAACCCTCAGGAAGGTGACACATTCAGGATGGGCTCTGCTTCCTCAGTTAGACTTCCCTGCAAACACTCCCACAGGCAAGCCCAGAGCTGAGCCTCCTGTGCAATTCTAAATCTCATCAAGCTGACAGGCAAGATTAACCATTAGAGCATTGTTCTATCCTTTTCATTACAGCATCAGTCCTGGGTTCCCACAAAATAGGGGTGTTTATAAGATTAGGAACATTGTAGATTTGATGAGATTTGCCTGGTGACTATGTCAGTAATCTGAGTGCTTTTGTGTTTGTCCTCTCCACGCTCCAGTCTTCTAAGTGAATCAGGGGAGGGAGTGAAGCGGTTTGCCAATAGATATTGGGTTAGACTTTGGACTTGGCCAGTACAATCCCTGCTCTGGCTTGACCTTTGGCTCTACCCATTACTAGGCTGGCTGGTTGGTCAAGCTGCATGATGTATTTAAGCTTCAGTTATTCATAAGAGCAGCATCCTAACTGCTATGTTGGCTGTGAAGATGAAACAAGATGCATACATTAGTAAAAAAAAAAAAAAAGTTGGGCCATAGAATATATGAGCACAGCTGAGTTGTGGCTCTTGTGTTGTTGTTGTTGCTGCTGCTGTTGCTTTCCTTTCTTAAGTCTAAGTGTGGGGTGACAGCTTGGAATGAGAGCAAGGCAAGGGAAGAGAGATGAAAGAATAACCTAAGGTCAGTACTGTGAACCCACTGAAGGAAGGGACAACAGACCTACAGGGTCACAGTCAGCCTAGTGGGGTGAGTTCCTCCTGAAGGGATGGGCCGAGCAGGGATAGGTGTGGCCGTTAGCAGATTGTACCGTCAGAGGTTTGGCTGGGTGAGTGCAGCAACCTGCCAATCATTCTGCTGGACCCTTGCCTAGGTTGTTCTCTTGCCAAAACCACATTTCATCACAGCCATGTGTGCGGCCCCTCACCGGCACTTCAAATGCCACTTCCCTGGGGGCACCTCCCTGGTCATCCTAACCTAAAATAGCACCGGGCTGCCTCATCTTCTTGACACCTCCACTGGTGAATGGTGGCATGACAGAACGTTTTTATTTGTGTTTCTGCTGCCTGGCCTCTTGGTGAGTAAGGCACTGATGACTTAGCCCACTGTCCTCTGGTTTCTTGTCCAGCACATACGCATAAATGATGACTAAGGAGACAAACTCATGAACAAATTCAAAGACTGAGAGGACATTACTTGGGGTGATAATCAAAAGTTTGGATTGCAAAGAAAGGAAATAAAACCGCAAGAATCCGAGGGTCTCTCATTTGTTCACACATTTATCCAATTTTCTCTTTCACCTCCTCCTTCCCGGTGCCAATGAAGAGAACAAACCTCTAATTCTCTAGGCCTTGTATTCAGCTACGGGAGAGAGACAATAAACAAGATCAATAGTTAATGAAGTGTCGTGCTAGAGGAGATATGCCCCATGGAAAGGGAAACAGGGCAGAGGAGATCTAGAACAGAAAGAGTCTGAGTGGGTTACAGGTTAAGCTAAGCAGCTGGGGACTGAGACAATACGTTCCAGCTCAGGCATGGAAGGCTCTTCTTGTTTTTTTTTTTAATTTATTCTTTCATATATTACATCTCAACCACATTTCCCCTCCCCTCACTCCTTCCAGCACCCTTCCCTTCTTTCCCCCAGATCCACTCCTCCTTCGTTCCTCTTCAGAAGAGAGCAGGCCCCCAGAATATCAACCAAACACATTATAACAAGTTACAATGAGACTAGGCACAAACCCTCATAGCAAGGCTGGAAGAAGAAACCAGGAATTGGGGAACAGGATCCAAGGGCATCCTCACTCCCACTGTTCGTATTCCATAAGAACACCAAGCTATACAACCATAATATATATACAGAGTACCTAGCTCAGACCCATACATGGTCTGTGATTGTCGCTTCAGTTTGCAGAATGACTCTTAACAGCTATGGTGAGAAGGGTGGGTTTTTTTTTTTTTTTTTTTTTTTTGCGGTGGGGAGGAAGACACAGTCAGCAACCACAAAGAGTCTGCATTTGGGGCGTGACTAGAATAAAATGTGTGGGGAAGAACCCAGTTGCCAGTGTGACTACAGCAGAGCCGGGAAGGAGGAGGGGGTCGGGGAATGAGGAAAGAGTGGGTGTCAGCTGGTGCAAGGATCTGGGGTTTTATTCCGAGCAATGGGAAGCTGTGTCTGACTCTGGGCAACAAACAAGATTGGGATTCTGAGTGACAGGACCTGAGAGAAATAATCCTGACTTTATCCCTAGTAAAGCTGACATTCGGAGGCAATGGTTATATGTCTAAAATCACCGAACAAATGACCGTGCTTAGATTGGCACAACCACATCCTAAGCCTACGCTCTTGGCCAACAAACTCTGTCTCCCCAAAAGGCACATGCAGAGGAGGGCTCCCCCCATGCCAGGAGAGCAAGAGTCCATTTCCAGGTAGGAGATCAGATGGCTCTGCCAAGGCCAACAATAAAAGCTCTGTCTCAGTCATTCTTTACGAATGAGTCCTTCCAGCTTACAGAGAGACACTGCCCTCACCCACCCCTCCACCTGCTGTGTCATATAAATGACTAAGAAGTGTGTCACCAAAGTACTAGCTGGCCAGGCCTTAAAATCAAGAGATTGTGCCCTGAGAATGACAACTCCTGGCTCTCACAATGCTTATGCAGAGAACTGCCTATCCCCAGGCACCAGTATGTGTCTTAATCTTTGCACACGTACCCACGTGTACACGTGTAAGTGCAGCTATACTTGTGCCATGGCACGCATGTGGAGGTCAGAGAGAGGGCAGCCGTAGGTGTCGGTCCTCAACTTTCACCTTGTCTGAGTCAGGGTCCCTTGTTTGGCCACAGCGCACACCAGACTGGTTGGTCGGGAAGTTTTCAGGGACTTTCTTGTCTCCCTTCCCATCACACTTACGAGCCGCTCTGATGTGTTCGAGCCAAGTCAGACCAACCTTACCAAGCTGAAGCAAGTCCCAGATCACTCAGAATTTTCAAAAGTTTCCTCTTCCCACCGTGACGCAGGCAGTCACCCCCCCCCCCCCACGCCCCTGTTCTCTTCCATGCTCTGAGCCTCTCCTCTGGACAGGGCAATCAAGCCTGGCTGTGCCCACGCATCCTCTTTTCTGCTCTGGAATATAGTATTTGAACATCAAAGACCATTTCACCAACACTCCTTTCTCATTTCTTCCTTGTTTTTTTTACTGTGATTAGTAATCCAGATGACAAGCAGGACGCCTGAAAAACAATGTTAGCCAGTTAAAGACACCTTTGAAAAGCCAACTGTAATCTCCTAAGTGCTAACTGAACTTAGCATCAGTTTGTCCTAGGTGCGGAAAAGAACTCTGCATAGGACAGATAAATCCTTTGGAAACCTCCAATTCGGGGGGGGGGGGGGATCATTGAATCAACGAATCAACAAATCTAAAATTTTGCTTTGTCTTTAGTAGCATAGTTTTCTGTTGTACCCAGAGAACTCTTTTTATTTATTTATTTTGAGCAACATAGAAAGATAACAGTTTCTCTTTGCTACGAGCTTAAGATCAATGACGTTGGGCATTTGTTGACCTAACAAACGCGTGGAACAGAACACAGGCAGAGCTGATTAAAAGGAGAGCATGTCTTCCTGTCTCCCGGACTGAATGCTTCCATTAAGGCTTGAATATCCTCCTTGTTCCTTTAAGCCACGGCACGCAGCCAAGTCATTAACTTTCTGATAGCCTGTCCTCTCCGCGCTATCTGTTCCAGATCTGGACTTGGTGACTCAGGTTGCAGAGCCGCCTTGATGGAGACAGGAATGAGCCAACAGGTAGAGTCCTAAGTCTAAAAGGGCCTGAGACGTTTCCCACCTCAGGAAAATGAAGGAAAACCTTGCGAGGCAGCTCTTGTCCAGCTTTTTAAAATGCCTGGGCATTCCTCCATTGTCTTCCTAGCCTGAGATTTAAAACATAGCAAACAGCAAAATGACCTTTTCGGTGCTTGGCAATGTAAGTTTTAATATGTATAGAAACTCATGCAGTCTCCATGACAGCCAACGCTATGAAAATCTACATTTCTGGGCTGGGTGTGACGGCACACACCTATAATCCCAACACTCTAAAGACTCAGGCATCACCATTTCCCAGACAAGTTGGAGCTAGACACAGGGAGACCCTGCCTCAAAACCAAAGCACCAGACAAGCAAAACAAAAACTGCTCCCCACCCCACCCCAGTGTCGCCCCTCTGAACCCTAACAGGGAACGCACGTCGGGCTGCTGCCTAGCTGTAGTGTGCTGACTTTTAGAGACATTCTCTTAAGTGGAATCCACCCTGTGAGGCTGGCTGGCTCCTTTCACTTGGCCCTGATGACTTTGAGATTCATCCAAGGCTCTGCATGATTCAATAGCTGGTCCTGCACGGCGGCGTGGAAGAGAATTCCATTGTTGAGATGTTCCACTGTTTGTTTCTCCAGTCCTCTTGGAGGACATTTATATTTATGTTGTTTCCTAGCAGGGGTGACTATGAATAGAAGCAGTTATAAACATTTAGTGACAGTTTCGTTGGGGATGTACTTTGGGGAACATTTCTTTTTCTAGGGTAAGCAGGTAGAAGAAGGCTGTTGGATGTGCTGGGCGATACATGTTTAACTTATTAAAGAACTCTGAAGACTTTTTTCACCAGTGACTGGGTGTTTTGTGTGAGCACCAGCAGAACCCTGGAGTTCCAGCCGTTGTGTGGCTGCCATCATTTCATAGTCCAGTGTGTCTTCATTTTGCCATCCTCACAGATACAGTAAGATTAGGTCACCTTTCCTTAATAACTAATGAAGTTGTATATCTTCTCATGAGCTATTTCCCATCCATCCGTGCCCTTCTTTGGTCCACTTTCCAGCCCAATTGTTCCTTACTGTTCAGATCTGTGGGCTTCTGACATATTCTGGATAAAGGTCTTTGTTGGAAATGAGATTTGTAAATATAGTCTTCCAAGATCAAACTTTCCTTTTTATGCTCCAAAGTGCCTTTTAGTAGCAAGTTTCTGATTTGATTTCACCTCGACATTTCTTCTTTTATGATTCAAATGGTCACTCTTTAAGTTTTGCCTGTTTGTATGTGTGATGTATGTGCCTGTTTGCAAGTGTGTAGGAACACATACAGTTTCACATGCATAGATGCCTACACGTGGAGGCCTTGGGTTGGTGTTAAGTGTCTTCCTTGATTGCTCTCCACATTATTTACTGAGGTAGTGTCTCTTGCTAGGCCCAGAGCTCTCCCAGTCATCTAGTCTAGCTAGCCAGCTTCCCCTGGAATCTACTATTTCCTCCATGGAATGCTGAGTCTATAAAGGGTGTGTGTAAATCTCTTACTTATGCACCATTGAGCCTTCCCCCCATTTTCTGACTGCAATGGGAGGTTGCTTGTTGGTTCCCGGCCTCCCAGCTGGCTTAGACCTTAAATAATCACACAGAAACTGTATTAATTAAATCACTGCTTGGCCTGTTAGCTCTAGCTTCTTATTGGCTAATCTCTTACATATTAATTTAACCCATTTCTATTAATCTGTTTATCACCACATGGCAATGGCTTACCGGCAAAGTTTTGGCATGTCTGACTCCAGCAGTGCCTCCATGCTTCTCCCTGACTCTGCCCTTCTTTCTCTCAGCATTTAGTTCTGTCTTCCCTGCCTACCTAAGCTCTGCCCTGCTATAGGTCCAAAGCAGTTTCTTTATTCATTAATGGTATTTAATCATACAGAGGGAAATCCTACATCATCTGACTCAAACTTTTGTGTCATGACAAAACTCTTTCCTTAACTTTAAATCATGAAGATTTTAAAATCTTTTTTTCTTCTAAATGCTGTACAGGTGTATGTTAAATACATTTTGTTTGTTGGCTTGCTTTGGTTTTGTCTTGAGAGAGGATCCCCCCAATGCATCCCAAGTGAACCTGGAACTTATGGTCCTCTTGCCTCCGTCTTCCAAGTGCTGAGATTACAGGCATACACCATGTCCACAAACAAGTATAAACTTGGCAACTGTGACTATAATCTATAATAATTTGTTTTATTCTTTAGATGGATACTATGATGGATTACATTGCATGGCATTCCGTGACGACCAACATTGTAGTCACAGGATGAATTCCAGTTGGTATAGGAACTGGTTGGGTTTTTCTTGTTTGTTTTATTTATGTTCTACTTGACACCAGCTAGAATTAATTATCTAAGAAAAGGGGAACACGATTGAGAAAATCAGACTCCATAAGACTGACCCGAGGGGCAAGCTGGTGAGGCATTTCCTTACCAGTGATCGATGTGGGAAGACCCAGCTCACTGTGGATGGTGCCACCCTGGGCAGGTGACCCTGGGGTACATCAGAGCAGACTGAGAAAACTGTGGGGAGCAGGAAGTATGCACGGATCCTCTACGGCTTCTGCTATAATTATTACTTCCTTGAGTTCTGAGAATATATAAGCCAGGTTAACCCTTTTCTCACGAACTGCTTTTGGGCATGGTGGTATTTGTTGTTGTTTGGTTTTTGGTTTGTTTGCTTGTTTTGTTTTTCAAGACAGGGTCTCACTATGTAGCTCTGGCTGTCCTGGAGTTCACTCTGTAGACCAGGCTGGCCTCAAACTCACAGAGATTCACCTGCCTCTGCTTCCCAAGTGCTAGGATTAAAGGCGTGTTCCACTACCACCCCATTGGTCCTGGTGTTTTTTTCCACAGCAATAGAAACCCTTAGACAGTCTGGTGTGTTCTCTTTACTGTATATTGTTGAATTTCATTTCCTTGAGGCCTTGGGCATAGGTTTTTATATATGAAATTTTGAAATAGGAATACTGGTCTATAGGGAATTTTCCCCACTGCCTTTAGTTTCCTTATCAAGGTAATGGTGGACTCTAAAATGGACATTTGGGCAATTGTTCTTCCTCTCCTATTTTCAGAAAAGAGTTTATAATATTGGGTTCATCTTCTGTGTTATCTGTTTGGTAGACTTTACCAGTAAAGCCATCTATAACCAGAAACTCCATGATTTATTTTGGTTTTTTTTTTTAGGCTTATTAACTAAGAATTGAACTTTCTTTAAATGTCTCATAGGACTGCATAGGCTATTTGTCTCATCTTAAGAGAATATTGGGGGCAAGAGAGATGCCTCAGTGGTTGAGAGCACTGTTTGTTCTTTCAGAGGACCTGGTTCAATGCCCACATGTACATAGCAGCTCACAACTGTCTGTACCTCCAGTTCTAGGGAATCCAACACCTTCACACAGACACACATGAAGGCAAAACACCAGTGCACATAAAATAAAAAATAAGTGAATTATTTTTTAAAAGAGGATATTGATAGTTTGGGGGTTTCTATGTATTAATATATTCTTCTATCTTTTAAAATAATAAGAGAATACCATGAATAACTATTATAAGTTTATATTTAGTACCTATGTTTATAGCAATATTTCATTCCATATCGTATATTGGTAATTGCTGCGTTCTTTTTAGTCTACCATTTATTTGTTAAGACATGATCAAGTTTTATTGACCTCCCATTGTAATTCATTAGTTGTATCCTTGTCGTTTATTTCTTCATTGTAATCGCTTTGAGCCTATTTTAATCTTTTCTCTGTAGCTTCTTGAAATAGACATTTAGATGATCAATTTGAAACTTTTTTCTAGTAAAAAAAATTTAGTGCTATAAATACCCTCTGAGTAACACTCCATCTGAGGCTCATAAGCTCCAACACACACACCTAACTTTTCAGACTTACTTAGAATCAATATTTCATCAGTTGAAGTGGAACACAGATACCTCGCCTCCATTTAGCGCCTTTTCTTGCCCTGCTTTGTGCAATTTCTTATTTATTACATCTGTATGCGCTGGAACCCCCATTAATTTTAATTATGGCTGGCGATCATCAGGCATATCAGAATTATGAACAAAAGAAGGATCTCTAAGGGTCTTCAGTGTCTGTTCTCCTTCCTTACGAATTTCTCTCCATCATTGTCTCACTCGTATCTCCAGAACTCCTCTCAGCCATTCTTCTAGGAGAGACTCGTGGGAAGCGAAAAATCGCGTTCTTTTTGTAAAAATGCTTTCAGTTTTCTTAATTCCTAGAGAATGTTCTTATTGATTATAGAACCCTTGCTTAATTTTTTTCAATTAGTGTGTTTAAACTATTTTTGTTGGGCTGGGAGAAAAGTTAGTCCGTGAAGCACTTGAGATGCAAGGATGAGGGCCCACATACCATCTCCAGATTCCCCCAGGAAGGATCCAGGTATGACGGCGGCGTGTTGTAACCCAACGCTGGTTTCCTTGAGTGGCTCGCGATCGCCCGGGGTTTTACACACTGCGTTCTTCAGGATTGGATTCTGGGCGTTTTCAATCTTTTAAAAAAGTTTATTATAGTATTATTGTTCTTGGTGTTATTAGCATGGTGTGTGTGTGTGTGTGCGTGGGCATGCGTGTATGCATTGTGTGTGAGTGTGGGCAGGCATGTGTGAGGGTCACAGGACAACTTTGAGGAGTCGGTCCTCTCCTTCTACCGTGGGATGCTGGGATCAATTTTGTAGCATCAGACTTGCACAGCAAACACCTTTTCCCACTGAGCCACTGTACCAGTCTGGCTGACCTTTTTACATCTTTATTATGGAACGGAGGTCTTATTTAAATCCTGCAAAGAATACTGATAGCTCTGTTTTAACAGGCACTTGACTGTTGAGTTTACACGTTCTGACCAGCCAACCAGGATTCGGATTCCAATGTCAACCTCCGTCTCAAAACCTCCCGAGCCCAACTCAGTTCAGTCTCTAGCCAAGGCAATGATCTTGGCTGTCTAGGGTCCAGGCCATGGTCCTGCCACTCAGCAGTCAATGTCCGTGTGATTTAATATCAAATCAAGGGTAAGATCAGAAGTCCATGAGCAATTTTCAAGAGCAGCAGTCGGTGCCTGCTGGCTTCCCAGGGGCCCTCTTTGTGCTCCTGGTCGAGAAGCTGCGGTTTGCTAGGTTTGTCTAATTTTGCATTTCTTGCAATTATCCCCATGTCTCATGCCAAGTGGCGAGAGAACACCAAGTGGGAAAAGAAGCAGGTGTCTGTGAAGTCTCTTGGTGTCGCAACTACTCCAGCAGAGAAGGATGCCCCATCTCAGAGCTTAGGCGCCTGAGCATCCGCCGTGGGAGAACGTCTTGGGAAACCAAAGTAAACTAAAGGTGGAGGAAAAAGATAAGTGTAATAGTTTTCCCTGGTCACCCTGAGCACCTAGAGTTGACTTTACATCCGGTGAGCCAGAGCAGGGGTCCTCTTAAGCTCTACCTTTGCCTCAGCGTCCTCTCTGGCTCCATGCAGCCTGCAGTTCGTTCCACGAAACACTAAGTGCTGAGGTGTTAAACTCGCCATTTTAGCTTTCCTACTATTATTTACTTATTATTTTATTATTATTATTATTATTATTATTATTATTATTATTATTATTTGGTTTCTCTGTGCAGCTTTGGAACCTGTCCTGGCACTCGCTCTATAGACCAGGCTGGCCTTGAACTCACAGACATCCTCCTGCCTCTGCCTCCTGAGTCCTGGGAACAAAGGCGTGAGCCATCACCGCCTGGTTTTCTTTTTTAATTAAGGCAGAATCTTGCCATATATCCCAGACCGGCCTGGAACTCACTATGTAACCAAATTTCCCATGGTCCTGATTCAGCTCCCGGAGTTATGGGGTTACGGGAATGGACCACCACGCCTCATTTGTTACTTACTCAAGTGTTCCCAGCATTTCTGCCCGGTTCTAGCCTTTTACTCCATGGGAGAAACGGTGGAGTCGGCGGACTTACTCACTCTCCTGGAGTCAGAATCCCCACCATGAAAAAGAAATCCCTTTAGGAGCAAAAAGACAGAGATGCAGTTTGTTATCCTTGATTTTCTCCCTAAATGAATGTTTAGACTTACGAATGCTGGGAAGAGGAACAATACTCATGTGGGTGGATGGGGTGGGACTATCATGTAGTCACCCGAAACGCTGTAAGCCAAAAAAGAAAAGAAAATCTTTGAGTTTTCCTTTTACAGGCTTCTATTTTACCCAGCGCCATCTGTGGGAAGGGAAACGTGAAAGAAAAGGGGGAAAAAATTAAAATAAGTTGTGGAATCAGAAAAGACTAAAGGAAGTTTGACTGGGCGAGCTTGCACAGACTCAGGAAAAGCACAGTTCACAAGTTGAGAGATTTTGTCCCATCTCCAAGACAGGGTTGAAGGAATTTCCCTTTTCCATCGACTCCGCTCACAGTCCACCGCAAAGAGCAAGACTTGAGTCTGCCTAAGCCTACGCTTGAGACAGAAATAGAATCCTTTTAACTCCTAAAGAGGATCCAGGCAGGACAGACTTGAGGTTTTTCTTCTTGCTTATTTTTGTGGAGTTTTGTTTGTTTGTTTGTTTACAGCTGTGTACTTTCTCCACATCCTTGCTTTTGGGCTCCACAAACCCCCCCGCGTTGGGGTTCTTGCATTTCTGGGCTCTAGGCATCTGCTCGACCGAGGGCCTTGACCTCTGCACAATATTCTACTGTGTAAGCTGGCTTCAGCCTGAGTCTATTAATTTGGCAGTGAGTGGGGGAGGCTGGGAAGAAGGATGTGCTTGGGGGAAATTTTCAAAGTCAAAGCTTGATTTAAAAATAATCATCATAGTAGGCCTCACAGAGAGACTCTTGAGCATCTCATTTTCTCAAGTCCTTTCCTTCATAAAGGACTCCTGACCTATTTCTCGTGAGGTGAGAAATGCCGTTTCTCCTACTCCCCAAGGGCTAAAAGGTAAGGAAAGGATTTCTGGGAACAATTTTGAAGACAGAATAGAATATTCATCCCCCGTGAGAAACTACATTTATGTTGAAACCTGCTTTTTTGCCCAGAGATGACCCTCCCTGAAAACACAGTGGAATCACCTAGCATGAAGATTCTCCCTGGCTTCTCCACAAACCAGCAGGACACAGGAGTTTGAACTTTGGGAGTTAACTCCTGTCAGCCTAACAACCCACTAGAACACAGGCCACTTTGTGAGCTGGAGACCATCTGTTCTTCACCTCTCTTCATACGGAGCACTAACCACGCCCATTTTAATTACTCAATTATGGGGTACCTTTACCAGAACTGAGGAAGTTGATTCATTCTTAACCAGCACGTAGCGAGCTGCCTGTTTTAATCAAGTCATTTTCTAGATCTAGAAAGAACTTGAGAACTCCAGACAACGTTTCAGTGGAAGAATCAAAGAGTAACTGGTTAGTCAGAAAGACATACTGCAATGGCCTGAAGCAGGAAGTCATGTGCAGAAAATGATTATGGAGGGAATGGTGTGGGCTGAAATGTGGTCTTTAACTCAAGGCATCATTAAAAGGCAGTAATCAGGCACAGTGGATTTTAATTTATTTATTTACTTACTTATTTTTGGCTTTTTGAGATAGGGTTTCTCTGTGTAGCTTTGGTGCCTGTCCCGGAACTCGTTCTGTAGACCAGGCTGGCCTTGAACTCACAGAGATCCGCCTACTTCTGCCTCCCGAGTGCTGGGATTAAAAGCGTGTGCCGCCACTGCCTGGCTCATTAATTTTTTTTTTTTTGGTTTTTCGAGACAGGGTTTCTCTGTGGCTTTGGAGCCTGTCCTGGAACTAGCTCTGTAGACCAGGCTGGTCTCGAACTCACAGAGATCCTCCAGCCTCTGCCTCCCGAGTGCTCTTGGCTCCCGGCTCTTGGCTCATTAATTTATTTGATTTAATTCATTACTGTATCTGATTCGAGCTCTTGGGAAGATGAGACCAGAGGGTCATGAGTTTGAAACCAGCCCAGGTTACAGCAGGAAGCCTAAAAGAGGCAATGGGCTATTCCGAGTGGAAGAACAGGGAGGGATCACAGATGGCTGAAAGACAGATGCTTAGCAACCAGAAAGAGTTGATCCCAGTGGAGGTGATGAGAGAGAGGGGGCACATGCAGTTTGTGTGGATTGCTGGGTTCCAGTTTCAACTCAAATAGAAGCCACCTTGAAGCATCGGACCCCTCGTTTTCCTGGAGCGCCGAGAGGGAGAGACGCACAAGCAAATTTCAAGTAGCAGGAACCTCTAATAAGAACTTGAACGATAAGAGATTTGGCCTGCCCCCAGAAGCTTGAAAATAATTCACTCAACAATTTGCAATAATTAGGAAGGGACAGGTACTGTACAATTACTCATAATTGTGGCCTGGCATGAAACCTGGAAAAATGTCCTTGGACTTGCATTCCTAGAGCAGCAAGTGGCGTCACATCAACCGCTCTTGTTCCCAGCCTGCAATACCCTAGGACAGGACGGGCAGACCTCATCTTTAAATACCACAGAGTGCTTATTTTTGTTTGTTTCGTTTTGTGTTTTCAAGGCAGGGTTTCTCTGTGTAGGCTGCCTGTCCTGGAACTCACTATGTAGATCAGACTGGCCTCAAAATCAGAGATCGACTTGTCCCTATCTCCCCAGAGCTGGTCATGAAGGTCCGTGCTACCACTGCCCAGCTGGGTGTTCTTCTTAAAGCACTGCAGGCCTTGGTCTTTGATTCTCTTCCCTTTTTTCATACACTCTCTATTTTGTTCTTCTTTATTAGACTCCTTCTAAGTCAAAAAAAATGTAATCTCGACTACTATTAATGTGAGGTTTACACCTGCTTGCACATACTGACCCTGAACTCCCAACTCACTTACTCCGACTGAGACACCTCCTTTGTTCTCCCCATAAAGCTGGCGGACATCTCAGACTCAATGGAGCCAAGCCTCCGTCTCTAGTCTCCCTCATCTCAGTCAACAGCGTCCACCAGTTCAGGACTAGACTTTGGAAATCGTGTGCTTCTACTCTCTCTACAAACCTCATGTGGTTGGTTTGACTAGAAATGGCCCCTGTAGGCTCATGGATTTCAATGCTTGGTCACCAGGGAGGGGCACTATTAGCAGGTGTGATCCTTGTTGGAGTCGATGTGGCCTTGTTGGAGGAGGTGTGTCACGGGGGATGGGTTTTGAGGCTTCAAACGAGGCCCAGTGTCACCCCCTCTTCCTGTTGCTGCCTGCGGATCCAGATGTAGAACTCTCGCCTCCCTTTCCAGCACCATGTCTACCTGTGGGCCACCATGCTTCCCGCCACGGTGATAATGGAGTAGACCTCTGAATTGTGTGCAAGTCCCAGCTAAAGGCTTTCCTTTATAAGAGTTGCTGTGGCCATTGCATCTCTTCACAGCAATAGAACATTGACTAAGACATCTCATATGCAAAAATATCATTGACTCGGTCTTAAAGATTTCCTTGCTCCATTGTTGGCATATTCCCTGACACCGGTCAGGTTTCTCATATGGATTGTTGAGACAACCTTCTGGTTGGAAAGATGGCTCATCAGTTAGGAGGGCTTGCTGCCCTTACAAAGGAATTGTAGGCAATCCCCAGCACCCACAGGATGGTTCATCACTATCTGTAACTCCAGTGCCCCTTGCTTCTTGGGCACTGACTCCACCTTCTTTCTCCCTGCATTCAGTTTAGTTTTCCCACCAACCTATATTCTGCCCTGCCATAGGCCAAAGCAGCTTCTTCATTAACCAATGATCATAAAAATATATTGATAGCATACAGAGGGGAATCCCACATCATTACACAAGCATGAGGAGTCAAGTTCTGGACCAAGCACCCACATAAAAATACAGGCATGCTGCTGTGTGGTTGTAATCCCAGGACAGAGGTGGGGGTGAAGGTGGGAAGGGGCAAAGACAGGAGTCTTTTGCTAGGTAGCCAGCCTACCCTAATGGGTGAGCTCTAGACCAGCAATAGATCCTGTCTGAAAATACAAGGCAGCTATTACTGAAATGACATCCACGGTTGACCTTGTCTGCATATACACCTGCATATATGCATGTGTAACCACACACAAGTGAACACGCACACACACAAAAAAAATATTTTTTAAGACTTCCTGGCAAAAAATCAGCTAATCAAAGATTTTAGATATACCTATCTTTTCACCTCTGGTTCATTTAAGAAAGACTGTAAGATACACTACTTATCTGAAATATGTCAAGAGAAGCTAAGATAATCTCTCATTGCCTTGTTGGCATCTAAGGCTGAAGTCTTTATCGGGATTTTTCTCACAGTTAAAAGCAGCTTCCTAAGGAACGGTTCCCCGCTAACTTAAGGGTTCAGAACTGCACATTTGTGGGTGAGCTCTTCCGCCTCCCCTTACCTCCCCAGCCCTATTTTGAGCGTCTCTCTGCATAAGCAGATGACTCAGGCTTCTTGCTGCTTCCTGACTTTCCCTCCAACCATGACTCTGATGTCATGGGGAATTTCCTATGATCATTTAATGAGGAAGAAGGGGACACTGCCAGATTTCAGAGGGTGTCTCTCTGGGTTGGTCCTGAAAGTCAGAGCGGAATCTTATCATGGATGGACAGGATCTGGGGACATCCATATGGTGGGACATATGAAGTAAGAGACAACTTGTGGTTTCCTTAGATGGACAGGAACATTTATAGAGAGTGGTTAATGAGTTGGCCAACTTGTCTAAGGCTTGGGAGACTTCTGTCAAGGTCATCAGAGAAAAAAGTATATAATGACCATGTAAGAGGCTGTTTGGGTCTCATGCTGGTCTCTCAGAGGACATACATACTACAGAAGGAGGCAGCCATGATGGCCTCTTGCTTGATGGCAGTGAGTCTCTCTTCTGGCTTCCATATTCAGGACAGTTCTAGCCCCTCAAGAGTCTTATGCTGAGGAGGGTCAAGAGTCAAGTTCCTGATGGGGAAATCCACAAAGACAGCTGACCCCAGCTAGAAGTTCATGAACTCTTATTGACAGCTGAGGAGACTGCATAGGACAGAACTAGGCCCTCTGAATGTGGGTGACAGTTGTGTGACTTGGTCAGTTTGTGAGGCCCCTGACAGTGGGACCAAGATTTATCTCTGGTGCATGAACTGGCTTTTTGGAGCCCTATTCCCTGTGATGGGATTCCTTGCTCAGTCTTGATGCAGAGGGGAAGGGCCTGGTCCTACCTCAACTTGATATGCCAGACTTTTTTGACTCCTCATGGGAGGCCTCACCCTCTCTGAGCAGTAGATGGGGGGATGGAGAGGTGGGAGGGTGAGGGAGGAGGGGATGGAGAGAGAACTGTGGCTGGTATACAAAATAAATTTTAAATTTTTTTTAAAAGAAAAAAAGAAGCATCCAACATCTAATAAAGTCTCCAGGTAATAATTTTTTTTTTTAAAAAAAAAAGACTTTTATGTTTAATCACCAGTATAATAACATTAAAGGTGAAGCAAAATGTCTTAGTTAGGGTTTCTATAGCTGTGAAGACACACCATGACTACATCAACTCTTCTAAAGGAAAACATTTCATTGGGGCCAGCTTACAGTTTCAGAGGTTTAGACCATTATCCCTATGGAGGTAAGCACGGCCGTATGCAGGCAGGCAGACAAGGTCCTGGAGAAGAAGCTGAAAGTTGTACGAATGGATGGGCAGGCAGCAGGAAGAGAAAGTCACACTGGGCCTGGCTTGAGCACCTGAGACTTGAAAGCTCACCCCCAGTGACACACTTCCTCCAACAAGGCCACACCTCCTGATAGTGCCATCATCTGTGGGCCTACGCGGACCGTTTTTACTCAAACCACCACAGGAAATGGCGATTTCATCAAGGCATCACTCTCACAGATAGGATGAGTAGCATGGTAGAGGAGGCCCTTCCATCACAGAACGCGGAAGGTATTATGTGTGAACCTTTTTGGTCTCAGAATCCCCTGCCCTCCTGAATTGTGACAACGAAGTCTCTGTGCCAATAAGCCACCTAGCCCGTGGCATTTTGTTGCCTTAGTCTGGAGACACTGAGACACTAGCTACGTTTATGTCCACGAAGAAAGTGAACGTGGGAATCAAAATGGAGACAATAATAGGGGTTAAGAGCTGGGTAGAGTTCCTCTCACCTCAGCTGACACCATTTCCTGGGGGCAGCCATCATCCGGGCTAATTACATTAGACTACCTCATCACAGAGAGGACAGCAATCTGTCTCCATGGCAATAATTGCTCATTCCAGAGAGCAACCTCCCTTTCTTGTCCACACTCCTGCCAGCATCCTCATCTACACGCCTGGTCGACTCCTTCACCCCACAGCATTGCACGCACGGTTGCTAGTGGTCCGGGACCTCATTCACAGTTAGACAGGAGGAGATTCAGGCTCATGCTGTGGAAATTTGCTGTTCTGACGTCATGTAGGCGTAGGTGACAGAACGGCAGAGTGAATTCTCCTGCTACGCATGCTAAGGGGTGACACATGGTGACGTCAGGGTGCTGGCCTCTGAAGTGGTCGTCAGATCGATGGCCACTCTAAGCTCTGGAAGCCCAGCCATGGGTATGGGAGCAGTGTCTCTGCCATCACACTTAATATTTCACTTGAAGAATCTTATTTTCTTCTTAGAACGCTTGCCTTTTGGGTCTGAGGTCCTTATTCCACATGAAAGACCTCCACCAGGAAACCTGAGACTGCCCCAGGAAAGTGTCGGGCTAGTCATGGCCTTCATCAAAAGCAGACGACGGTACAGGAGGCCGTGTGTTTGGCTTTGCTCATCAGGAGAAATGGGGATTATTGTCATCAAATGGGAGTGGCACCATGCGTGGAACACACTAGACACTGCATGCCCAGTATTCCCAGCAACCAGGCAGACGCTGAAACCACAGAGACACCCGGCGGCAGCTGACGGTCCTGAGGCATGGAACTAATAGAGAAGAACAAAGAATCCACGGTTATCGGATGACACCGGCCCGGGTGTGGGCCTGCAATGGGTTATTTCATTCTAGGTGTTTCTTCCCCTCCCTCACCGTCTTCCATTCTACTAATGACCCATAGAGCAGCAGCTCAGGTTCCAGGGAAGAATCCGACCGGCCTCCGCCTTCACTCAGGGATGGGAGATGAGGAATCTGTCTGCCTTTTGCTTGGGACCTGAGTTCCTAGGACTAAACGAGAGACCAGGACGGAAGCTGGGTGACAACAGGATGGCCTGGCCTTGTTATTCTTAGACGAGTTCTCTGTCATTTTCCTGACATGCTCTGTGGCCTTGGACACTGACCTCCATTAGGCCCGCGGTCCCATTTGCTTTTCTCCTCATTCCCTGCAAGGAGACCCTGGCAAGAGGCCAGCGCAAAGGAGAAGGAGGCCAGGTATTATGATACCCTTCTCTTCCGTCATCCCTGCCTGGCCACTGCAGGCAGGGTTCCAGGTGCCAGCCAGTGAGACCTCTCTTGTGCGTGATTCTAGCTCTGGCCAAACCAGTAGTAGCATTGGCTCCCAGTGTCCCTGCAGGGGACGTTTTGTTCTAAGGACCTGTCTTAAGTGTGTCTTCAGTACGTGTTCCTTCTGTGTTCGCCATGTTCACGCCTCTATAAGTTGCCCCCAAATGAGGCACATTTCAGCTAAGCCCTTAAAGGGTTCCAACTGTTTCCTTCCAATACTTGAATAGATCAACGGGGAAAACAGCTGAGAGACGGGCAGCAACAGCCATTGGGAAACAGGGGAACCCTGAAGAAGACATCGGACCCAGATAAGATATATTTTCACATGCTGAAATTGACCAAGACAAAAAACAGTGATCTCTATCAGTGAGGAAAACCTTATGAAATTGGTTTATAGGCGCCAAAGTTAAGGGATTTTCCAAGATCCATCCATTAGTGTTAAGACCGGGGCCGACCTGAACAAACTGGAATTGTTACCTTAATCTGGAGTTAGTATCAGGACCTTCGAGTCCTGCCCAGCTGTTGCTGCCGAGGGGACGTTCTACTCCACCCATAGTTGATGACGTCACTTTGTTGCTTCCATCATTCTCTAAGTCCGTCATTGCAGTCTGAGACTCTCCCTTAACGTGTGGGGTCGGGTACCCACCATCAATTGGGCACTCTTGAATTAGGGCTTTGGCCTTAAATTCAAAACTGAATTGAACCAAGTGAAGCGTCCAGAACCTCCTTTGCCCCTACAGCCCCGGCCTTTGCTGACGTATTGGTGGGTAGCCTTTCGGGGTCTCTTGTTCTTTGCGAAGCTCTGACGTGGGTGCTCTGTCTCCCGGCGTGCTGTTTGAGCTTCAAAGACTGGCAGTGTGTCAGAGGCGGCACCCGCCTCTGCAACATGAACAATCTGCCAGGCAGTGTTCTGGGTTCTTGGTACTTTTTTTTTTTTTTTTTTTTTTTGATACGTATTTCCTACAGACTCTGCCCTGACTTTGTTAAACCCTTGAAGAAACGGGAATCTTTGACCCAGCTGACGAACCCAGCAGCAGCATGGGAACCAAACAGTACACGGAGCCGCTGTGTGCGAGCCGTTTGAATGCAGGCTCTCATCTCTATAATACAATTATTTTAGTACTTAACTCAATGGCTTGGGCTTAGTGAAAGTCAAACACTCAGCACAGAGAAGACACTTAATACTACTAGCTCTGCTTATTACACACCAACCCCAGGGTGGGGAATCTAAGTGCAAACGGGGAAATGTCTCTGTCCCAGATCCAATCCCTTTACTCTTCCAAGCTCCTCCGCCTAGGCAAAGGCGCCTTCTTGAGCCCGCGGCAATCAGTTCGTCTCCTTAAGGAGTGAAGTCCGGGAGCGCCCTCTAGGGGACAATAGGGCTCCAAACCTCGGCTATATTCCCGCTCACCAGATGTGTGCGGCTGTTCTGTCGGCTTCTCCAAAGGTTTGCCCTTCCTCTTGCGCTGAGTTCTGTTTGTCCTTCTAGATCTAGTTCTACTTCTTTCTTCTTTGTTCTGGAATCCAGTCTGATTACCTGTGAAGGCTTCATTTGTGACCCTCCTTTCCTTCCACCTCTTAGCTTGAGTCTAACCAGTACACGTCACCCATACTGACGTGACATCTTTGGTATTATTATCATGAGACAAATGATATTATTATTATGAGAGACATCTTTGATATTATTTCCCTCCAGTCCTCCAAGCCAGGCTGACAAATGCCACAGCTGCCCTCACCAACACCCACCTGCACCGCCATGTCTGTGTCTTTGGTGTCGGCTCCCGATCTCGCAACTTCCCGATAAGGCTGGGCCCCGTGGTGCAAGATCTGCCTCAGCTTGGAGTCCCTCAATCCTGACTGTGCCTTTCTTTGTAAACGGCCCATGGATGAAGCGCTCCTTACTGAATCACTCTGAGTATATTTTATTTTCTGGTTCCTGCCAGGTTCTATTGATACTGTATCTAAATTCTCAGATCTCAGTCTTCTCTCTCCTACCTCCCCCCCCTCCTGAAGTTTCTATAATGTAACCACGCTGCTTACATCGCAGAACTCTCTCAAGACCACCTCCAGCAGCCAGGCCCCAGTGTCCCTCGTTCAACTCCTACATAACCAGCTCTCCCTCCATCTTAGGACCGTCGGCTAAAAGGCTATGTCTTCCAGCTAGCCCTTCCGTGTCTTTGGTACACATTTTTCCTTATGTGACTGACATCTATGTACTTTCTATGCTATTAAGTGGCTGTCACTCATGTGGCTGGTTTCACCTTTTCTTTAGTGTCTATAAGGATCCTTGGTAGTTTAAGGACATTTTGGGACGGGGTTATTTAATAATGCCTCATTCAACCCACACACCACGTTTCCCTAGCCACGTGGTTTTCTGCACAAGTGTTCAGCCTGGCATTTTTGTTACTGGTTGTGGGAAGCGATGTTGTCCCCTCCAAAGTGAGGGGCCACGTGCAGTTGCACCTGTCACGGGGAGCCACCTTGTGGCTAAGAAGGCTGCTAGTGTGAGGGAGAAACTAGAAGAGAGGGCAGAATGGAGAGGGTGCTGAAAAGGAGGGTTGTACCCTTGATCCAATTATGTCCCAGACGTCCCAACTGTCTTGCAAGCTGGTCTACCTGGGATGGGATTTAACCAACTAACTATAGTAACATTTTTGCTATGTGAGTGTGGTGGTTTGAATGAAAATGGCTCCCATAGGGTCGCAGCGAGTGGCTCTCTTGTTGAAGTATGGGCCTGTGTGGCCTTGTTGCAGGAAGTGTGTCACTGGGGGTGAGTTTTAAGGTTTTGAATGCTCAAATAAGGCCCAGTGTCATTCTTTCTTCTTGCTGCCTGCCGATCCAGATGGAGAACTGTCAGCTACCTCTCTAGCACCATGTCTGCCTGCACGCTACCATGCTTTCTGCCATGGTGACAATGGACTAAACCTCTGAGCTGTAAGCCAGTCCCAATTAAATCCTCTCCTTTATAAGAGCTGCTGTGGTCATTCATGGTGTCTCTTCGCAGCAATAGAAAGCCTAACTAAGCCAATGATGAAATACTCATGAGATGCAACTACCAAGACAACCGAGGATGCAGCTCACTTGGCCGCTTGCTTACCTAGAATGCTCAAACCTCTGGGCTCCGTCTCCAGAATTGTACAGAGTGGTCCTGCAAACCTCTAGTCCCAGCATTTGGGAGGTGGAAGTAGGCGAATCAGGGTTCAGAGTCTTTCTTGGCTGGATAGGAAGTTCAAGGATGCCCAAAGGACGCTCAAGACCATGTGTGAAGAAAAAGTAGCTCAATTACTGAGCTATTTTCTTCCATTGTCCATTAAATGCAGCTAAAGGAGCAGCAGAGGAAATCTTGGTGAGGTAACAATGTGGCAGGAAGACCCTGTCTTCACTCTGTTTCTGACCTTGTCACCAGGCTCCTCACCACAAACAGCTTCTACTCTCAAGGCTCTGTGTTCACTGAGCTCAGTAAATCAAGGTGTGGTCACATTCTTCTTCCAGTAAGAGTGTTTCCCTGGGGGCTGAGAAATGGCTCGGGCAGCTTAAGGAAGCTTCTGCTAACACTAATGACCAGAATTCGATCCTCAGGACCAAATGGGTGGTGGAAGAAGAGAATCAATTCCAATAAGCTCTACTCTGATCCAGATATGTGGAGTGGCACGCTGGGATCCATACATGCGTGTGCATGCATATGCATACGTGCACACTTGCACACATGCAAACACACACACACTAATTCTTCTCTTGTCTTATTTATTTATTATGTATGCAGTGTTCTGCTTGTATGTAGGACTGCATGCCAGAAGAGGGCACCAGATCTCCTTATAGATGGTTGTGAGTTGCCATGTGGGTGCTGGGAATTGAACTCAGGACCTTTGGAAGATCAGGCAGTGCTCTTGACCTCTAAGCCATCTCTCCAGCCCTCTTTCCTTGTCATCTTTAACCAAACCTTAGGCTGCCAGGAAATGAAAGGATAAAAAGCCAACACCTGCTAAACAGTAACTCCCAGGATGGTCTGAGTTCTGCTACCTGAAATGGGGGCAGGCTCATTAGAAGCCATCTTTATTTACAATTTCTTCTATTATAGTGAGATAGGAACGGTGTGTTAACAGCAAGAACAGGCAGTAATAAGCAACAGTGTTAGCAGGTCTTTCCTAGAGAGGAAAGGAGAGCTACCTCCTGTTTACAGTGGGGTTCAATTTTCACCGTCTTCAGACTTCACAATAAGGTTGCATTTTAATGAGAGTTTTGGTGGGACCATTCAAGACCCAAAAGCAGATTAAGATAATGGGTTTACACCCTGGTGACGGTTCTTACCATATTTTGAATCTAAAATGCTCCCCACCCCCACAGTTCAAGGTTTTGAACACTTGTTTTCCAGCTGGTGGCAATAATCTGGAGGACTACAAATCCTTTAAGAGGTGGCGTCTAGTTGGAAGAAGTAGGTTAGAAGGGTGGGCCTTTGAAAGTTATACCTGACTCCACTTTCAGCTTTGGCCTCTGCTTCCTGGTCCATGGGGACACAGATAGCTGCTCTGTGCCACTGTGATGCCCTGCTTCCTGGTCCATGGGGATACAGTTGCCCTGTGCCACTGTGATGTCCTGCTTTCTGGTCCATGGGGATACAGTTGCCCTGTACTTCTGTGATGTCCTGCTTCCTGGTCCATGGGGACACAGTTGCCCTGTGCTTCTGTGATGTCCTGCTTCCTGGTCCATGGGGACACAGTTGCCCTGTGCTTCTGTGATGTCCTGCCCAAGTGCATAAGCCCAAGGAGCTACAGACTGAAATGCTCTGAAACCTTGAGCCAAAATAAAGCTTTTCTCCATTAAGTTGTTTCTGCCAGCTATTGTAGTGACAATAATAGGAAAATAACTACCATAGCTCTACACATTAGTCTAGCATGTTCTTCGGATGGCATGCTGTATTTCCCGAAGGATCACTGGCAGTGTGTGTTCACTGGTGTTTTTTCTTACTGTACCGAATACAGAAGAAACTCAACTTATGAACAAAAGAGGTTTAGTTGGCTTGTGGTTTTGAAACTCCCAGTGTGTGACGGATTGTCTCTGTTGATCTGGGGCTATAACATGGCGGTGTACCATGGTGGGGAACATGAGGTAGATAACTGTTCATCTTATGGACAGAATGAGAGGAAGGAAAAGATGAGGGTCCCACATGTTAATCGAGGGCACCCTTCACCACTATGACTCCTAGACCCTATCTCCTAGAACAGTGGTTTGCAATGTCTGCAGCCCTTTAATATAATTCCTCATGCTGAGGTGATCCCCAACCATAAAATTATTTTCATTGCTACTTCATAACTGTAATTTTGCTACTGCTATGAATTGTAAAATGAATATCTGTGTTTTCTGATGGTCTTAGGTGACCCCTGCGAATGGGTCATTTGACACTTTGTTATGGTTTGAAAGAAAATGGTCCAACGAGATTGGCACTATTAGAAGGTGTGACCTTGTTGGAAGTGTGTCGCTGTGGGGGCAGGCTTAGTGGCTTCATTCAGAGTCAGTTGACTTCCTACTTCCTACTCAAGATGTAGCCAGCACCATGTCTGCCTGTATACTGCCGTGTTCCCAGTCACGAACCCCTTGAAACATAAGCTGTCACCTCAATTAAATGCCTTCTGTATTAAGAGTCGCTGTGGTCGTGTGTAGGGCTCATGGGTCTACCCTTGCTCCTGGGGTTCATCTTGAGGAGAGTTTCTGGACAGCCAGCTAAAACATTCTGGGAAGCATGGTGACACATAGGCAGACATGGTGCTGGAGAAGGAGCTGAGAGTTCTACATCTGGATCTGCAGGCAGCAGGAAGGGAGTGTGAGCCACTAGTTTGGCTTGAGCATCTGAGACCTCAAAGCCCATGCCCAGTGACATGCTTCCTCCAACAAAGCCACACCTACTCCAGCAAAGCCATACTTCATAATAGTGCCACTCCCTGTGACCCTATGGGGGCCATTTTCTTTTAAACCACCACATGGGTGAGGTCATAAATTACTGTCAGCTTCTTACTATGTTTCTAAGCTTCCCTCCTATTGTATGTAGCATTAACCGGTACTTAATCTTTTTTTTAATGCCAGATAGTGTTCCCCTGTTTGTGTGAGTCTCATTCTGTCTACTACTGATAAGTTCAAAGACATTTGGTTTGTTCCAACTGTTGAGTAATGCTGCTATGAACAAGAGTCTGTGTCCAGGTAGATGTACGTGTCTGGTTGCCACAAACAGAAGCCTGGAAGTAAGAGTGCTTACTTATATGGTCTGCATTTCTTTTAATGTTTGAACACGTTACTAAGAAAGACAGTCTATGGACTTGTAACTGTTGCACAAAAATTAAACATACTTCCACAGGACCGAAACATTCCATTCCTAGGTATGGCTCCTGCACTATTTTACAGTAACTGGCTTACAGTTCAGAGCTTTAGTCTATAATCATGTGTTTGTGTTTGTGTGTGGGGGGGTGCAGTATCTCATTGTGGTTTCCATTTACATCTCCCTAGTGGCTAAGACGGGAGTTGTCTCATGTGCCTGTTGGCCATTTGTGTACCTTCTTTGGTGAAAAGTTACTTATCTGTATTTTTTTTTAAGCCAGAAGGCACAAGCTTTGGAATAAAAATAGAAGTGTAGAATGAGGGAGAATGAGGAGGCACTACATTTAGCCAAGGTGTGAGGATGAAAGCTACGGGACCTGCGCGCAGTGATTCCGGAGACAGGCATCAGAGGACCAAAGCCTCCTGGGATATGAGGCCAAAGTAAAGACGCTGTTTCAAGAAATCTCTTTGAGGAGTGACTTCCTAGTGTCTTGAGAGTCACTCCGTTCCATCCTCACCCCCGTATCTCTTATATAGACATCTGGGAAGTCCTACTGATGCTTCACTCCCGACTTAGCAATGCCTTTGTCTTAATTAGGATGGGAAGGGGAAGGCAAGCATGATTTCCAAGTGGGGAAAGGGAGAGAATTCCTTAAATAGAAACCTATTAAAACTGTTAAATTCACACACACACACACACACACACACACACACACACACTTAAGTGGGTTCTGCAAGATGGCTCAGAGGGTAAAGGCACTCGCAGCCAAGCCTGATAACCTGGGTTTGATCCCTGGAAACCACAAGGGAGAGAACTAATTCCCGCAGGTTATTTTCACTCTCACACACATGCACACAGACAGACACACACATACACCCATGTGCACACATTAACAAAAAAATGTAAAAATAAAAATTAGGCAAAATTGGTTAAGTAAAATACAACTCTCTTGTTTCTGAGATACTAAAATGCTACAATGTCTTTGGTAAGGTGTTTTAATATTGAAACCATGCGCCTTATGGAGGAGTTACTGATTTATCTGGAAAGGTGAGACCATTTACGGAGCGGGGTAATTGGTTCAGTACCAAGGACAGCAATCAAGAATTAGGGCCCCGGCTCCATTTCTGTTCACACATGCACAAATGTGTCTCTATTGTTATTTTCTCTCTTTTCTTTACCCTTCTCCTACCCTGTCTCCAGCGGGACAGACTCCCTCATTCCTCTGTTCTCAACAACTGTAATGAAGTTCATCCTGCGAACAGCACCTTAATCGTGTCTGCTCTTTCAGCATCCCATTGATTGTGTTGTATGCGGGTATTTCTGCATACCACGTGTATGCCTGGTGCCTACAAAGACCACAAGAAGGCACTGGATCCCCTGGGATTGGAGTTACAGATGGTTGTAAACCACTACAGGAGTGCTGGGAACTGAACCCCGGTCCTCTGCGATGCTTTGAACCACTGGACCATCTCTCCAGCCCTCTTCCTTTTTATGGTAGTTAAGAGACACACAGCATTTTCAACCAAATATGTGATGATATTCCGGTGACATAGAAGTATAGCCATACTGCACAAACCCCACCACTCACCTACAGAATGGTTTCTCATCCACAAAATGAAACTCCGTGCCCATTAAGTTGTCCTCCTTCCCCCTTCTCCTGGTCCTGGCAAATGCTATTCTATGTTTCTCTTACCCCTGCTTTCTGTTTAGCCCACTGGTTTGCACTGGAAGAATCACCTGTGGCACAGGCATTCCATCTGGGGATTGGCACTGGTAGAAGGACAAAATGCTGGCTGCCTTATTCGAGACCTACTGAACTTTAAACTCTGGGTAGAATTCCGAAAATCTGTTGCAAACAGATTGTTAAGAAGATTCTAATCTGGGTGGGGTGGTGCATGCCTTTGGCCCCCACACTCTGGAGGCAGAAGCAGGCAGGTCTCTGATTTGAGACCAGCCTGGTCTACAGAATGAGTCCAGGACAGTCAGAGCTACAAAAATAAACCCGTGAGGGGGCAGGATCGGAAGAAGAGTTTAAAACTCACTAAGTATTTTAGCATATTTATTAGTCACGAGTTCCAGAGCATTTCGTTGCCCTTAAATGAAGTTCCTTTCTCATCAGTAGTCATGCCCCATTTTCTCATGCTATAATCCTTGTCAAGCACAACTTTTTAAATGATTATTGAAAATCCCCTTCTCCAGGAAAATCTTGTCGAAGAACACCCCCCGAGGCCAGCCAGTCTAATGTCTTACGTATACCCAAGGCTGCAAAACGACGATATGGTCACCACATCGATGCTTGCATCTTTCCTGTGATTACTAGGGACTGTTGATAGCTTTGCATGCTTTAATTTCATACTGGCTGGTTTCCCAGTAATCATTTCATGGAATGCATCCCTACTTCTCTAAGTGGTGTCTTCCAGGGGCTGAGACGCTGCAGAATAATACCAAACACGGAGCAGCACAGCTCTGTCTTTCCTGGCTCCTCACTACAGTGGCGGCTGGCAGACACACAGCATGATACAGACATAATGCAACAGCACAAACCATGCCAAGTGGAACTGTAGATAACACAGTAAGGGGGTGCAGCAGAAGTGGGGGAAAGGTTACGTATTATCGGGATCATTTCACATAAACACATCTTTCTGGGTCCTGGTGTTGGTCTCTTCGTGTGCAGGTTGGAAAGAGTGGAACGGGCATTTTTCAGCTTCAGGAAAGTCCTCGCAACGCCTGCAGAGTCTGGTTGTATGTAGCGGGTTGCAATGGCTTATGTGCTAGCCTTAGAGTATATGTGATTAGATAAGGGAAAGGGGACTTGGTTTGAGGTATTTTTAAAGGCCGACACCCCACTATGCACAGAATTCCCAAATGGCCAATGCAACTTATAATTGCCCAAGAAGCTTGCTTGACAACATGTAAATTCCTGGGGTTCACACCAGACTTCCTATACCAAAACCTCTAATGGGGAGGCGGGGCTTAGGAACCCATACCTTTAGAAAGCAGCCCTGACGTATCTGTTACCAGTGAACAAGGTAGACAGAGAAAGCCTTGAAGTCAGAAAGCACATCAAGATTATGAAAATTCTCTAGGAAATAGAGAAAGAAAACAAAATTCCAGAGCCTGTCGCCATCTCTGTGGCAGGAACCAGAGAAACAGAAAACAGGAAGCTAGGAATACTGATGAGGCTCTAATTGGTGAGATTTAGAGACTAAATGTTGATTGAAATAAATCAGTCACAGCCTTCCAAGTGTGTGTAATGCTTTAACGATTGGCATTTAGCTCATGTTTTTCCTGTCTATGCAGGTTCCCACAGTCTGGGAGCACTTGTATCAAGAAGGCAGTGCCATTGCCTATAAACAGCTGTTTAATGCAAGTGCCATACAGTAATGTGAACAGCAGGTGGCACTTAAGTGCCTAAACTCCCAAAGTGGAACACCACTAACCTAAGCCTCTCTCTCTCTCTCTCTCTCTCTCTCTCTCTCTCTCTCTCTCTCTCTCACACACACACACACACACACACACACACACACACACACACGCCTTTATAGGGCTCGGGCAGTCACATTCATTATCTAGTCAGAGGGAGATCTAGAAAATGAGAGCCAACGAAAGGCCGCTTTGCCCTACCTAGTATGCAGTCTCCCACGAAGCCTTGTAGGTTTACAAATATTGATCCACCCCAACTGTGGCTACTTCCATGCTAAATCTGACATTTTGTGAAGTGCAAAATAATCACTGTGGGAAGTGGGCCACAAACAAACTCATGCAGGTTTGAGATCAGAAATACTCCCTCGGCTTTGGCTGTTTGCCTGGTGTCTACCTATGAGCTTCAGCTGCTGGCGGGAAGAGTAGGGAGAGGGAAAAGAAACATGGAAAAGGCTACAGGAGGGACAGCTTAGAGCAATAGATCAGAGCTGTGGGATGTACGTTCATGAGATTTTGCTTCTTAATCTTGGTCAAACTTATTAAAACCACAGCTAGTATGGAATTTAAAAAAAAATTTACTGGAGTGGAGGATGTGCTTGGCATGGAAGCTCATGCGGACACTGGTTCCTGCCTTCCGTTTAGGTTCTCAAGCCTGGCAGCAAGGACCTTCACAGTCTGAGCCACTACACGAGCCTCACAGGACACAACCTTTTGTGTATTTACAATAAGCATGCAATAGTGAGGCCAAGCACGACGGTTTATAGGTGACAGCCCAGCATTTGGGAGACAGGAGCTAAGGAATCTGGAGTTTGAGGCCAACATGGGCTATGCAGTGAGGCAGACAAAAATAATAATAAAAACAAAACAAAACAAAACAAAAACTTACAATCATACAAGAGATATCAGGATTTTGCGGTTAGAAGAGGATCGCTGAATGCCTAAAATAATTTAGCTCTCCCTTTTCTGATCCGTGTGCCTTGGGCTAGAAACAATATCTTTGTACTTCAGGTGGAAACACAGGACTCTAGCAGGATTACGATGATGGCTAATGTCGAAGTGTAAGCAGGGACTTGGAAGAGCATCTATCTGTAGCGAGCACATCATAGGATGTGACAATCTTGTATCGTTTTATTTCTAGGAATATGTCAAAGGTTGTAAGGCCAACTTCGGATGAGACAATGTTTTTATTACATTTTTACTCTGTAAGGAAAATCATACCATTATGCAATAGAACAAACCCACCTCCCATTTTCCCCTCCAACTTCTCCTATAGCCCTCCCAATAAGTCCCTCTCTCAACTTCACATCTGTATAAATGATCCACTGTGTCCAGTGGAAACGGACCAATGTGATGGATGGGGAGGGGCGTCGATGGGAGCATGGGAAACCAGATAGTGGCCATGCTCTCAGAGAAGAATCATCCTCCCTTCCCCAGTGGCTACCAACTGCCTAGAGAGCCTCGGTTTGGGGGTGGGGTCTGGAGAATACCACCCACATCTATGCTAGAACTCCGGCCAGCTTGATCCTACACAGGTATGCATGGGCACGAGCCATGCCATGGCCAGAAGGTAGCATTTCACGGCACTCCCCATCCTTATCCTCCGGCTCCTGAACTCTGGGGTCGGGGTGGGGTGTGACAGAGCTGTCCTCAGACTCTTATTCTCGGCACTCTGCCCAGTTATAGGTCTCTGGGTTGACTGCTGTCAACTGCAAAAGGCAGATTCTCTAGCCAGTGTTCAGAGTAGCCCAGGCCTACCTGTATAAGCATATATGCTTAGCAGGTAATTGCACAGCATGAATATTTATGAAAGTAACAATAGCAGGCTATGCCCTAGGGTGTTGTGGGAACTCCTTTAGTGTTTAAGATACCGACCCACTTTTGACGTGGTCTCATGTACTATATATAAACGCGGATAAAACCCATGCGCGGCCCTCTTGGCTGCTGGATTCGGTTCCAGTTCCCAGCGCATGCAGAGGACTGTGGATCGCTACCCTTGCTATGAGTTTATCCCCCCCTCCAAATTGGCATTTGTTATATGCCATTCCAAGCTACTGTGGGACTGTTTTGTATGCCAACACTAGGGCCTATCTCTTCATCTATTTAAAGTACGTCTTGTCTATTCATGAACTAAAGATCAGTCCACTTTAGTATGCCACTGACTGTTATAGTTGTTACACAGCATTATGACAGCAATGGATGACTGATACAAAAGGAACTAAAGTAGCTGTGGAATATCTACTATAGATATAGCGAAGGTTTACAGTGAGACATATGCTTTCATAACTTGCTTCGTCTCCCGGCCTTCTGGTTTGCTTATTAAAAAAAAAAAAAAACACGCTTACTTGTGACAAACTGATGATTCCAAAAATAGTACTCAAACAATTTAGAAAAACCTTATACTCGTGTCTTCTTTTCTTTCGAGTTAATCTCTCCAACATTCTTCCCGTTGATCTACTGTGTCCCAAATCAGACATAGCTATGAGAGACCCTGAAATCTTGGTTTCTCCTGTTTCTAACATCAGAGCATTTTACTGTAATCAAATATACAAGAAATAAGCATCTACTTATTTTGCTATCTAATGCAAACTTAATCACACAACGTGATCTTATTTATTTCTAGTTTATTCGCTTCCTTGCAACTAGTAGCGCGCACCAAATTGTATTTGTTTTTATGGCCAAATAATATTCCTTTTACGTATAAATACCGATTAATCTGTAGGATACTTAGTTGTTTCTAGCTTTAGGCTGCTTTGTATAATGCTGCTATGAATGTTGGTGAATACAGATGTTTGGCCCCCGTTTTGCCAGATCATAAGTAAATTGTTTGATTTCTGAGTAATCGCCATGATTTCTGAGTATCCATGTATCCCAGGCTGGCAGAAACTCCAACGTAGCCAAGGATGACCTTGGACTTCTGATCCTCCTGCCTCCAACTTCCCAGTGCCACATTGGGTTGGTGTGGTACAGGCAGTAGAGGTGAGGGTTTTTTGTTGTTGTTGTTGTTCATGCTAGGCAAGCACTCTGCAACCGAGCTACAGACCATCCCAAGAATGGCAAGTTCTTGAAGGCGGGGAAAATATTTTGGCCTTTTCGGAGTTTTTGCCCCTTTTGTCTTTTTTTTTTTTTTTGTAGCCCTTGGGGTCAAACATACAAAAGATATTTAACAACCACCCACCCATGTGTTAAACTAATACTGTATTGCAGACTTTCTCTACCTACTTAATTGCTACATAGTGGTTAAGACTAAATGCAGTCACAATACAGCCCGTTAGAAAACCTGTAATTAAGACATCTTTCATTTACATGGAACATGTATCTTGCGAGGTATCATGACATTTTGTTGCCAAGAATCTCAGTTTCATATATAATTTTCAGATAAGTCCTTTATGCTTCAGGGCAGGGTTTGCCGTCGTCGTTTGGTGTCACAGCCTTTGATGTGACCTCCCTTTTATAAACTGCCACCGACAACATTTTGTAGCTTTACCAACCTCATGCTGCCGAAGCACAGATGTGTAAGAAAGCCTGCAGTGTAAACCCTGATAGTAACCTTGTGGTGTAGTAGTGTTCATTCATCATGTGCCGCCGGTATTTGGATCTACACCACGTGCAAAACCAAACAAACAACAAAAAAGCCTGCAATTAAACCAAACCAGGTTTTCCGCCAGGTACTTAGCTCCTCTGAATGCACTGTTACAGAAACTAGCATGCCTGAACCTCCCAGTATCTCTCTCCGGTCTTCACAAGGTGTAGCGGATCCGTTGGCGCGCTTGGGGCGCGGTCTCTTTAAGGTGTAATGGAACTCTGATGGCGTCGATCACAGGCTCACATCCGCCTCGCCCCCCACAGATCTCATTTCGCCCCAAGCTTCTCCCCGGTCCTCCCGCGCACCAACCCGAGGGTCCGCTACCTCGGATGCACGCGGGCTCCGCTATGTGCGAGCGCTTGACCCCGCACCGGCGCGCTCCCGCCGAGCCGTCCGCTGTCCCCCGCGTGGCCAGCGTCTCGGGGCTCGTCTGGCCACGCCTGGAGCGCGGGCTTTGATTGGGCCGCCGTTGTTGTAGTGACCGGGAGGCGCCGGCGCTCGGAGCTGACGGTTCCGGGCGCCGCACGGTCCCCCCCCTTGTCCCCGTCCCTCCCTGGCTCCCTCAGGCCCCAGAGCTGCCAGTTCCCCGCATGGCCTCCGTCCGGGTAAGGCCCCCGCCGGCTGTCCGAGCCGACCCCATGGCAGCGGGGCCAGGTGGGGGGGACCCCCGGCCCGGGAGCTCGGCCTATCGCTCGCACGGCGCCCGGCACCGGGAGCTCCGTGCCCAGACAGGGCGGTGAGCGCTGCTCCCGGGCTCCCGGAGCTCGGACCCCCGACTTCCCGGCCGCCTTCCGCGCCACGCCTGCGTCAGAATCGTCTGGGAGGTTTAAAGGGCGCGGGAACCTGCGCCGTGCACCGGCGGCACGGCCCCCCGAGCCGGGGCGGGTCCCTAGGCTGCACGCTCCGGAGCCTGGGCTGGGGGCTCCTCCGGCGGGGGGCACGGGCAGTTCCCGTACCTGTCACCCCCGGAGGTGATGCCCGCGCTTCCCTCGATGTCCACCGATGAGGCGGGGTTCTCTCCAGCCTCGGGGGACCGGCAACGCTGGCCTCTGATCCCGAGAGTTCGAATTCTGCACCTGCTTTCAAAACTTGCCAACTTTCCATCCTAGGAGGACCCGATTCTGGAACGTTATTTTAAAGGCCACAAAGCTGCGATCACTTCCGTGGACTTCAGCCCCAACAGCAAACAACTTGGTAAGTCGTCTTTTTTTTTTTTTTCCTTTTCCTTTCTTTTTGTGACGGTAAGCAATGATCACTTAGCAGAAACCCTTTCTTTCCTTCTCGTTGGTCTCTGACTGAGGGAGCCAGGCGCTACGGGGAACGTGGGACCACTCCAGGTCCTCTGGCCTCTGCTCAGTCCCGGTGCGGCCGGTCTGGGCCTGACAGGCAACTTTCGCGAACTAACCACCAGGAGGAGTGAGTGGGAAGGGGAGGGGTTTGTGATCGGCCTGGGGAGGGTGGAGTATTGGCTGGAGAGTTTGTGAAAAAGTTCTGAGACGAGCAGGAGGAAGTGGGGACCGACCAGTTGAGCTGCACCGGAGGCCGAGAAGCAAGGGGGCGGGGGTCTCAAGTGACCCCCGGGAAACTCCGGTGTTCTGGAAGGAGCCCAGCGCCTACATGAAAGGAGGGACGTGGTTGGAAGGTCGCCCCTACCTGAGCCGGGAACTCCAGCTACTGGGTCCGCAGCTCTTCCCCCGCGTGCTGGCTGGGTGGCCGCGTCTACGCACGACCCATGAGGATCCGGATGGCCGTGAGGTGGACCTGGGCAGGCAAGAGCTGCCTGCTGCTGGCGTTTTTAACACTGGCTTATATCCTGGTGGAGTTCTCCGTCTCCACTTTGTATGCCTCCCCAGAAGCCGGCCATGCCAAGGAGCTGGGGCCAAGGCGGCGCTCAGACATTGAGACGGGGGAAGAGGATTTGTCTCAGCCTCTTTATATAAAGCCCCCTGCAGATTCCCATGCTCTTGGAGAATGGGGGAGGGCCAGCAAATTGCAGCTCAACGAGGGTGAACTGAAACAGCAAGAAGAACTCATTGAGAGATATGCCATTAATATTTACGTCAGTGACAGGATCTCCCTGCACCGCCACATAGAGGATAAAAGAATGCCCGAGTGTAAAGCCAAGACGTTCCACTACAGGTCGCTTCCCACCACCTCCGTTATCATCGCCTTCTACAACGAAGCCTGGTCCACTCTGCTTCGAACCATTCACAGCGTTCTAGAAACGTCACCTGCGGTACTCTTGAAGGAGATCATCTTGGTCGATGACTTGAGTGACAGAGTTTATTTGAAGTCGCAACTCGAAACTTACATCAGTAATCTCGATAGAGTGCGCCTGATTAGAACGAATAAGAGAGAGGGGCTGGTCCGGGCCCGCCTCATTGGGGCCACTTTTGCCACTGGGGATGTACTCACGTTCCTGGATTGCCACTGTGAGTGTAACACTGGTTGGTTGGAGCCACTTTTAGAAAGAATTAGTAACGATGAAACAGCAATCGTATGCCCTGTTATTGATACTATCGATTGGAATACTTTTGAATTCTACATGCAGACTGGGGAGCCCATGATCGGTGGGTTTGACTGGCGCCTAACATTTCAGTGGCATTCTGTCCCCAAACATGAACGGGACAGGCGAACATCAAGAATTGACCCCATCCGGTCACCCACCATGGCAGGAGGCCTGTTTGCTGTGAGCAAGAAGTATTTTCAGTACCTGGGAACCTACGACACGGGCATGGAAGTATGGGGAGGGGAAAACCTTGAGCTGTCTTTCCGGGTTTGGCAGTGCGGCGGCAAACTGGAGATCCACCCATGTTCTCATGTGGGCCACGTGTTCCCCAAGCGGGCGCCATATGCTCGCCCCAATTTCCTGCAGAATACGGCGAGGGCTGCTGAAGTCTGGATGGACGAATACAAAGAGCATTTCTATAACCGAAACCCTCCAGCTCGGAAAGAGGCCTATGGCGATATTTCTGAAAGGAAGCTGCTGAGGGAGCGGCTGAAATGCCAGAGCTTCGACTGGTATTTGAAAAATGTGTTTTCTAACTTACACGTCCCTGAGGATAGACCTGGCTGGCACGGAGCTATTCGCAGCATGGGCATCTCTTCCGAGTGCTTAGACTATAATGCTCCCGACAGCAACCCGACAGGTGCTAACCTTTCCTTGTTTGGATGCCACGGTCAAGGAGGCAATCAATTCTTCGAATACACTTCCAACAAAGAAATCCGATTTAATTCTGTGACTGAATTATGTGCGGAGGTCCCCGAACAAAAGACTCACGTAGGGATGCAAAACTGCCCCAAGGATGGTCTCCCTACTCCGGTCAACATCATTTGGCTTTTTAAAGAAGACGGCACGATTTTTCACCCTCACACAGGACTGTGCCTTACTGCTTTCCGGACAGCTGAAGGCCGACCCAGTGTGCAGATGAAAACATGTAACGCCCTTGATAAAAACCAGCTCTGGCGTTTTGAGAAATAGACAGCAGCAGGAGAGCATCTTCTGTTTGGGAGCTGACAGTAGCTCCTGGAAAGTCAGAGTGACCAGTGATGATTGTATTCTTCCTAGAAGTCACCCAGAAGCTGGCCCCGAGAATACTTGGCAAGCCACGGTTCATGTGGCGATGTCACTCTGAAGCTGGGTGACCCGAGTATCACTGCTCAATCTTTCAAAGTGCCTTCTTTCCTCGGGGCTTGTTCTATTTAAGAAGCTTTGTTGATGTGGTCCCCTACTTCTCTTTAAAGAAGCTGCTGTGAATTGAGATGCACAAAACACTTAGGTGTGGGCTGTGGGTGTAGCTCAGCAGCGGGTGCAAGACCCTGCGTGGGACCCACGGCGCCACAAAATGCACACTTGAGTGCAAGACTTAATATTAAAGAATGTAAAAGCCCAAGCAAAATGGGGTATGATTCATGCTGATTGGTAAATTCATTGCTTATCCTTTTCTTTTTGTTGTTGTTTTTTTTTAATCAAAGCTTGTGAATGTGTAATTAGAGCTATTACTGTTTTGATTATGTAGGGTTTGAATTTCTTTTAGTCAGCACATTAAGTTTGAGGTTTTTAGAAACGAATTTGTCTTTGATCAGATAGAAGTAGAGGAAATTTGATCTTGAGAAAAAGGCCTGAGGTTGATATATGTTTCATTGGAAGAGGAGACTGGTCCAAATGCAAGTTTGGAGGTCTTTTTTTTTTTTTTTTTTTTAACAGTTATCTCAGAAACCTAGACTCAGGCCAGATGAGCTGTTGGGACATTCACATTCCGTACTTTGTAGGCGTGAGCTATTGGAGTAAACTGACCTGTATATTGATACCTCGATACCTCACATGGCTGGCTCTGCAGGCCGTCCACTCTGTGAACGGGTTTGTGCGTGTAGGGCATCTTCTGACTGCCCTTCCTTAGGCTGTGAGTGGACCAGAGCGGGGCTCATTCAGAATACTGCGCCTCCCTTTGTTAGCACCTCACTTAAACAGGACTGGGGCCTCTCTGAAGTTAACCCCAAATGTGTTCGCTGAAATGGGTGAAACCGAAAGTGGGCCCAGGCCTGCAAAGAGCGTTCAGCTTGCCTGACTTCTTGCTCACCTGGAAATTTGGAGGACTTCTCTTAAGATAGCAAGGGAAGAAAGACTGTGTTGGTAGTTGTCGGTTGCTGCCTGCCAGCTCACTGCTAACACCTGGCAGCCTGGCAGCTCTCACAGCAGAAGGATGTCCTTGAGTCATTCATCTTGCTGGGGCCTCAGTTTTCTTGTCTGAATAGCCCGACTAGGTCTTAGAAATTGACCCTTCTATAGGAAGGGTCAATTATACACCTTCCTGTCCCCTACTCACCCACTGTGATTTCAAGGAACACTTTTGTGTCTTTGCTTTTAACATAGGTAGAGCTAGGCCTCTGAGCTGTGTTCAGTTTGGAAGACCGAGAAGCTTCCATGAGCCGAGCTCACCTGAAGTGTGTTTCTCAGTGCATGGGATTGTAGTTAGTTTTATAGTCATTTTATTTTGACAGTTGTTGAACTGATTTTGTTTTTTAAAAGTTTTAAACTTTCCAAGTAATTCTTTCACTAAGAATATGGATGTTTCCCAAACTAAGTTATTTCAGAAGTAAATACATCTTAAGACATTTTTTGGTTCCTTACTATCATTTTATCCAGAAGTCACAGGCCAGATTTGGGAGCGAATCCCAGTTCCTTGACTGTGGTATGAAAAACGCGTGCTCCACAGTGAACCAGTCGTCAAGAACTCATAAGAAGATTGTTTTCAGTGTTCACTTGACAGTCTGGGCGGCGAAAGGGAGCCTTGTAAACCCTGAATTGTTGCAAATTGTTTAGGGTGACCATGTCCGAAATTAAAGTTTGTGTGTTCTTGTGACTGTTTTGTTCTCATTGACTCTTTGAAGATCTGTTTCCGCTTTTCTGTAGGTTCTCCAGCATCCTTAAAGTTTATGAAGGTGTGTCCAGATTCTGTGAGCAATGCTTGGCCCTTATGTTATTAAAGTAAAATACATAAAAATACTCATTCCAAAGGAAATTCTCCTTAATGCCCTCTTGCCTTCCCCATGTCCTCTTGAAACAATTTTTCTTTTACTTTTTTGCAAACTTTTTCTTTTTGCCGTTTTGTTCTTGTTAGTCCCCTGTTATATGAGAGAAGGAAGATGACTGCACTCTGGAAGTGAATATTGAAATTATTACTATGTTAGTATCTTGATGCCCCATCAGAAGAGAGAAGGGCTTTTAAGACTAAAGCATTTAGTTCTCTATTGGTGATTATGACTCTGTAGGCTGGTGGCTTATTTATATCTATAATTCATAGCAAAAGGAAGCTAGAGTTGTGTTTTTATCATAGGTGTGCCCTGATTTCATCCCAAAAAGTACACCAGAATGAAGCATGCAAATATTCCTTCACTTCTTAGTTCCAATTTAGCATTACCACCCAAGCTCTCTGTTTTGCTGTAGACAGTTGGGGGGCTGATCCTTTAAGCGAATTTACATGCTTAAATTAAATACCACGAAAGCATTTGGTAAGCAAGGAGTTTCCATCTTGTCGTTTACTGGCCAGTCCCGTGACTAGATTGTCAGCTGTTTTTATTAAAGAATGATAATGTGGTCCTCAGAAGGCGTCTTTTAACTTGAAACACCTTGTTTGTGAGGGAAAGTGTGTTTACTCAGCCAATAGTCGGCTCTAGCGTGTGCATTGACGTTAGCAGACTAAAATAGTCCATGCAAAAGTCAGGTTATTTTTTTTTTTAAAAATTGTATGTTCTTAGTTGTTTTAGGGTCTCAATTTTAATGAGTAAAATTTAGATTTGACTTGTCTTTTTGAATTTCTATTTTAATGACATTTTTAAATGTTAGTATAATAACATTTTTGAATAATCAGAAGCTGAGGTTTGGATGTGTGCATTTTGAGCAGTGTCTGTGTTTCTTTTTGTTAGTAGTATTTTAGGGCACGTGACACAATGTATGTATGCCTAATTATTTTTGCAAACGGATTCCAATGACTTTAGCCTGTAGAAGCAAAGTTCCTGTGTACACATTTATGACTGTGGCGTGGTAGTTCCATAAACATGCGGTTCTTTTCCTTACTTGAAAGTTCAGATAGGGTATTTAGAAAGACAGGTTTCCCGCTTGGCCGTGTAAGATGTCTTGTGAGAAGTGGTGTCAGCACTGTCGTGCGTTAGCTATGAACAAACTGGAAATGATAAGGCTCTCCGGGACCCATCCTGTCCACTCTACAAGGAAATAAGTGGTTCCCAGGACACGTGGACACTCTTCCTTTCAAAATTGTGGGCTCAAAATAACATGCTTGTCCCCTAATCCGCAACCTCCCACTCTTTCCTGTCCATGAGTACAGGTACCTTTCAGCCAGTAGTATGAGTGATTTTTTTTTTCTTTTGAGACAGAGTCTTGTGAACCCCAGACTGTTCTCAGACTTGCTATGTAGCCAAGGATGACCTTGGACTTTGCTCCTCCTGCTTCATCTCTTAAAAGCGGTTCTTCAGGAATACTCCCATGCCCTCGCCTCTTTCCAGTGAGCTGTGCTGTCCTGAGAGTGTTTATTCTGAGGACCCCGCCCTTGTCAGATGTACTGGGGCCACATTTAAGGACACACACTAGATATAGTGAGCATTTTTTTCTGCTTGTTTTTACATACAGGAAGTTTCTATACATGCAGGTGCTCACTCTCTAAGCAGCTCTTTGTAAATCATGTTGTGTCTCCGTTGACCGGACAGACTGTGTGCAGGACGTTCGTGGTTCCAGGACTCTGAAGAGGGAGGGGTAGACAATGGTTGCTCACTGAGGCTTTTCCTTTTCTGGTCAGAGGGAAGAGTAGTGTGATGAGAATATTCTGGAGTGAGTGGCAGTGATTCCACTTGGTACGAAACACTGAATCGTGTAGCAAAGGGTAGGGCTTATGGTACACGAAATATATTTCAATTTAAAATTATTGGTGGAGAAGAAGAAAGGGTGGAGAATTCCAGGCATCCTAAAGAAGAGGTTTTTTTTTTGTTGTTGTTGTTTTTTTTTTTTTTATCATACATATGTTAATCCTCTGGCTTAGTATTAGGTCGAAGGTGAAAGTCAGTCTGTATCAGTTTCCCCTAGCAATCCTGAGAAGCTGCAGTCCATTCATTTGGCCAGGAGGTATAGAGAGTACAGAACGGGGAACAAAGACCTTACTTATCCAGCCGTACCCGTGTCAGAGTGGATGGCCAGGGAAGTCCTTAGAATTTACTAATAACAATCAGATATGCCTTTTCTGTTTGCTCAGTTTTATGGTTTGCCCAGCCCAGGTGGGGCGCAGTAGGTCTGAAATAGGTGAGAGGTGTTCCGGCTGTCTGCTCCGTATTCCAAGGCCTTCCTTTGCCATTCAGAAGGGGGGAAGGGCGGGACTGTTGACTCAGTATCTTTTAGCCCATACTGTCACGTGCTCTAAATATACATACAAGAGAGAACAAAACAGATGTGTGTCCTAAAATGATATAAAGAGTTCACAGTCCAGTGGGAAAGACAAACAGCCCACAAATCCCTGTGTAGCTAACTCTTCCTGATGGAACAAAGAAACAGTCAGCGCTGAGGAAAAGGACAGCACGGGGGGGGGGGGGGTCTAAATGGAGCAAGAGTTAAAGGAGTAATTGTCCACAGAAGTAATTCTTAGCCAGAGCCCTGAAGACTCAGCTAGGTAGACAGCAGAACAGTGTAGGAAAAGGTTAAGGGTGGGGAAAACCTTGTCTTAGAGAAGTAGGAAACTTCCATAAAGGATAGAGCCCAGTACTCAGGGAGAGTAGAGCTGGAGGGTGGGCAGCCGGACTTGCTAGGACTTAAATGGCAGCTGGTGGGCCTACAGAAGAGTTGCCTCAGTTTTAGTCCCTGGAACCTCTGGTGTGTCTTTTTACAGGCAAAAAGATTGTTTTAATCATAGTTTATGATCTTGAGGTGAGATCGTCTGAGTGGTAAATTCTGTCACAAATGCCCTTATAACAAAACGGCACAGTCGGTCACACCTGCCATGCAGCATGAAAAGGCAGAGGAAGGAGCACTGTGAGGGCCTCGGGAGGAAGGACACTGTGAGGGCCTCGGGAGGAAGGACACTGTGAGGGTCTCAGGATGAGGGCCTCGGGAGGAAGGACACTGTGAGGGCAGCGAGACCGGCCTGGGATGCAGAATGAAACACAGGCTCAAACAGAAAACCCAGAATAGCCAGCCAGGCGTGGTGGTGGCACATGCCTGTAATCCCTGGCATTAGGGAAGCCGAGGCAGGATTACTGAGAGTTTAGATTAGCCTGGGCTACAGAGGGAGACCCAACCCCCCCCCCAAACCAAACAAACAAGTGGAAAATAGATAAGGGGAGGCCATAGGAAGCCAGAGGCCAGCGGCACACTGCAGCGAGGCAGTCAGAGTAGAGGAGGCCCAGAGGGAGAGGGGGGTGGGGCTCCCCAGGGCCTCTGGAGGGAGGCTTCTCTGTCAACACCTTGACCTCTGGCCTCCAGAACCGTGAAGAATAAACTTCTGTTGTTTTAACTGTCCAAATTTGTGGTCTTCGTGATGACAGCCACAGGAAACGGAAGTGTATTTAGGGATCTGGTCTATGGTTTAAGATCTGATTTATGCTTTGAATTATCATCATGGCTACTGTGTGGAAACAGATAGTAAAGAAGTTCCTGAGCTGTTACAGAAGACCGTCAGAAAGGCCACCGTGCATGCGAGGGTGGTCGTCCTCAAGCTAGGGTGAGGGTTTGCTAGGAGACATGTAGATAGAGGTCATTTGGAGTCACAGGAAGGGATCTGGTCACGGGGAAGAAGCAGAAGAAGGAGAGTAAGTGGCCTGTGCTGAGCCCTTCCTAGCTCCGAGCTTTGGATCAGAGAGATAGCAAGGGACTGGACCGGTTGGAAGGGAGCCGGTGTATAGAATGGCAGAAGGCAAGCAAGCCTATGGTGGAGTAAGATGCTGGAGGAGTCAGCTGGGCAAAGAGGTGGTGAGCTGAGTGTGAGAAAGGGGGTCTCTTCCGCCAGTGTCCCCAGTCCTCTCCAGTGTCACCTGTCCTCTTCCGCGGCTCCATTTGTGTCACGCTGGACCGTGCCGGCAGCAGACCCCCACCGTCTGCTTCCTAAATCCATGTTCAACACCTGACCTGAGGAACTGCTTCGCATCCCCGTGCCTTTTCTCAGTAGCTTCAGCCCAGGGCTCCTGTCCAGCCCATGTTCCTCACTGAGGCCCCTCACAAATGCAGCTGACCATGCAGCTGATGGCACACTCCTCCCACATCCGTCCCTTTACGTTCTCCAGGCAGAATCCAACCCCTCTGGAATTTCTGAGAGAATCTTTGAGCCAGTGACAGTTCCTAGAAACGCCTCCCCCCACGCTACAAACCCAGGATCACCCACTTTCACACATCTCTGCACACAAGCAGCGTGCTATTGTTAGCCTCCCCCTTCGACATGCTGGCAGGGGATTTTAAAACTATGTTTAAAGGGGATGGGTCCGGAGGGGAGGTGGGGGAAAGAACTGGAAGGAATAGAAGGATGGGAACTGGAATCGGGATATATTATATGAGAAAAGAATCTATTTTCATCTATTTATTTAGTTAGTTTGGTTTTTCAAGACAGGGTTTCGCTGTGTAGCCCTGGCTGCACTGGAAGTCTTCCCTCTAGGACCTCTACAGAGATCCCCCTGCCTCTACCTCCCAAGTCCTGGAATTAAAGGCGTGCGCTGCTGCTACCTGACCAAGGATCTATTCCCAATAAAAGGAAAAGTTAGTTTAAAAAAGTACATCTTGCCCTGTGCATGCGATCTCTCTGCCTGATCCCCCACTTGAACCCCTCACTTAGAGATCTGTCCTTTATCGACACTAACACAACCCTGTCCTTCCCCACACATTCCATCCCCCCTGCTGTATAGGTCAGATGCTGTTTGGGAGGAGGGGGCACAGGTATGCACACTGCTGCGGAGGCCAGAGCACAGCCTCAGGTCTCATCCCTCAGGTGCCACTTCTGCCTTGCTTGGTTTTGTCCTTGCGATGTCCATCGTGTGTGGTGTATGCACTTACCAGTTCCATTGTGCGTAGGTGCGCGTGTGCGCATGCGCACACATTTCCAGGAGGCCAAAGGTTGATGCCAGGTGTTATTTCTCAGTCTTTTTATTGCTTTGAAACAGGATCTTTCGCTGAACCTGAAGCTTATTGATTTGACTGGCTGGCTTATTGATTTGTCTGGCTGACTTATTGATTTGGCTAGCTGGCTAATAATGATCCCTAGCCCAGGGATTACAAGCATATGTCATTGTGCCTGTTTTTTTTTTTTTTTTAATCTGGCTTCTGGGGGTTGAATTTAGGCTCTCATGTTGGCAATGGAAGCACCCTTTAACAACCATGCCAGCTCACCAGCCTGAGGCCGTACTCTTGAATAAACAAATTATGCTAGGAGAGGCAGCCCTGACCTGAAGGGGGCGGGTGAGCTGTGAAAGAGAAAGGATGGTGGTGGCTTTAAAGGACTTGAGAGGACTTGGTGTCCCCAAGCAGTCAGATCAAGGTTGAAGTGGTTGTGGAGGTTTCTGGCTCTAAGGGAGAGCATGTATCTGCTCTTCTCGGGCCCACAGACCCCATTTGGGAAGGAGATCAAGCACCATACAGGGCACTAGCTAAAGGGTATGCAGAGCCCTATGGGGGTGAAAGCTTACACCATGATTGATGAGTGTAGAGATGTAAGGCTGAACTTCCGGTGCCACCTCGAGGAATACGAGCATGGAGCATGGTGGAACACAGACATTCACGTCCCCGCTTCCTCCCATCTCTGCCCCCCAAGTTATCTTTAGTGAAAGTTAATTTTTTAAAGCCCCCATAGTTCCTTTAGACACAAGATTTTGTTTTTCTCATCTGGGGCAGAGAAATTTTAAATTCAGACCATTACTTAATTAAACTAACCATAGTTAGTTGGCTAGTAAAAACAGATTCGGAGAGTATTAAGCTGTTTGCATTTTGTAGTTCCAGTTAGAATACTGTGATCTAATTGTACAAACCCTCTTCCGTTTGGGTTTGTAAATGTGTGTACTTAAAGATTACATCTTATTTTTTTAATGATCGATAGAGAATGCCTTGTCAATGATTTCTCTAGACTTCCTGGTTTATTTTTCCCTACGGAAGGCAGTCCATTGCTTTCTTTGGTGGCCGCAAGGCCATTGTGACGCTGGACATGCAGGAGCAGGTGCCGGGTAGCTTGTAGTAGGGAAGGACAGAAGCAGAGAGCAGAGAGTGTAGAAGAACTTCTAGAGTAGCTGTGCAAACAGACTAGGCGTCAGATAGGAAGGTGAATTACCAGGCTCCTCGTGACTATGAGAAGACCCAGGAGAGGATATAGTTCAGACGAATAAAAATAGATATGGGCCTAGCGAGATGACTCAGCAAGCAGAGGGGCTTACTCCGAAGCCTGACAACCCGAGTTCGGTCCCCGTGACCCACGTAAAGGCAGAAGGCAATGACTGACTCCACCAGCTTGCACCGTGACACATGTGCCCACACAGCATGCAAGCGCGCGTGCGCACGCACACACACAGACACACACACACACAAATGCTTTTAAAGATAAATATGAATGTCAACCCTTTTAGAAGATTCTGGCATTTGTCCTCTGACTTAGATCCAGCAGTAATTGTTGTGCAGACTTATCAGAATGATATGCTTGTATGACAATCATGCCATTTGCAGAGCAGCGTTGTATAAAAAAGCAACAAGATCACAACCGATCTAAATAGGGTTAGTTTCATTAAATAATTTGAAGGCTAGCTACACAATAGGCTGATATATAGATTTCTCCCTCCGGTTATAACAGTAATTGGAGTCTGAAAAGAACCGTGAAACAAAAATCAGTACACAATGCACCTTTTCCAGGCAGTGAGCCCCCAAGTGCAAATCCCTGACCTTTGGGGGATGAGAGCACACAAGGTGAGCCCTGCACCTCGACTTTCTTCCTAGCCACGCTCTCCCCAGAGGATAGCAGAGATATAAAATGAGCAGCTTGTCCCACTGGCTGAGCTGCTCCAGATGTGGACTGGAGAGGCTGGGTTCCGAGTCGTTTTTGAGCTCAGCCTCAAAAGAATATCTGTCTGTGAGGTGTTGTTCTAAAGCTTTGATTGACAGCCAAGAGGCACACAAAAAGAGCAGGTTACTCCATTCAGAGGGCAGACTCCCTAGGACTCCTTCTCAAATCCCACCACCTAGGGAATACATTGGGGTCAAACTGCAACATGAGTTTCAGTAGGGACCAAGCACTTAGTGGTAAGTGACTTTAAGTTCTAGCTTCATTGCAAATGATTAAGAAAAAAAATACATATTTAAAGGTGTTTCTATAAAGAGAAAAGTGGTAGGGTCAATAGGCTACATGTAAACTTGATAAAATCTCCAGTAGGGAAAGAAGGTGTGGGGTCTTTTGTACTGTCTTGTAATCTTTCTACAGGCTTGGAATTATGAAAACTAAAATTTCCCAAGAAGAGAAAAGGAAACACAGAGTAAGGTATTCTGTGTATTAACAAAACACACACACCAGCATACACTGAGTAGACAGGAGAAGAAAGGGAGAGGCAGAATGCGAAAGGGCAGATACACACTGTCCTCCGTATACAGAAGAGCAGATGTGCACCGTCCTCCATATACAGAAGAGCAGATGTGCACTGTTCTCCATATACAGAAGAGCAGATGTGCGTTGTCCTCCATATACAGAAGACCAGATGTGCGTTGTCCTCCATATACAGAAGAGCAGATGTGCGTTGTCCTCCATATACAGAAGACCAGATGTGCGTTGTCCTCCATATACAAAAGACCAGATGTGCGTTGTCCTCCATATACAAAAGACCAGATGTGCGTTGTCCTCCATATACAGAAGAGCAGATGTGCACTGTCCTGCATATACAGAAGAGCAGATGTGTACCGTCCTCCATATACAGAAGAGCAGATGTGCACCGTCCTCCATATACAGAAGAGCAGATGTGCACCGTCCTCCATATACAGAAGAGCTGATGTGTACCATCCTGCATATACAGAAGAGCAGATGTGTACCATCCTGCATATACAGAAGAGCAGATGTGCGTTGTCCTCCATATACAGAAGAGCAGATGTGCTCTGTCCTCCATATACAGAAGAACAGATGTGTACCGTCCTCCATATACAGAAGAGCAGATGTGCACTGTCCTCCATATACAGAAGAGCAGATGTTCACTGTCCTCCATATACAGAAGAGCAGATGTGTACCGTCCTGCATATACAGAAGAGCAGATGTGCACTGTCCTCCATATACAGAAGAGCAGATGTGTACCATCCTGCATATACAGAAGAGCAGATGTGCACCGTCCTCCATATACAGAATGCATGAGACTGAACACACCAGTGTCTGTTAGCACATAGAATTCCCAGTGGTCATGCTTCAGGAAAGGACATATGAGAAACTTGACTAGGACAACAGACTTTGTTCTTCTGTGTCCTAACAAGGATTTCCTTAAAGAATGGATTGCTGTTTTCATAATGTATTTTATATATGCATATAAATCATATATATAATATATATGTAATTTTTTTCTTAGATTGGTAGATTTACTGACTAACATTTTTCTTCACCTGTTCCCTTTGGCATTTTATCTTAAAATAGAGCAGGAGCACGATGAATACTGTGAACTTTGACATTTTAACTGATGTGGTAATGTTTACATGGGGTGTGGTTCCAGAGAAATTGAAATGAATATGAAAGCAAATTATACACACAGTTCAGTCGTGACATCCATACTTGCATATCATTTTTTTATTATTGATACTGGAACAGTTCTTAACCAAGAAAGAAGATTAAGGACTAGGTGAGGTGCACACATCCGTAATCCCAATACATTAGAGCTGTTGGGGTGCAGGAGGATCTGGAATTCAAGGTTGTCATTGGCTCATGGCAAGCTTGTGTCTAGTTTGGGCTACCTGAGATCCTGCCTCAAAAAAAAGGGGGGGAAGGAGGAAGGAAGGAAGGAAGGAAGGAAGGAAGGAAGGAAGGAAGGAAGGAAGGAAGGAAGGAAAGACAAACAGAACAACGGAGGAAGGGAATTCAGGCGAGAGAGCCAACACTGACTTACATATTAGTATGATATTTTTACTTTGTTGTTGACATTATTTCCTGTTTTTTCCAGACAGGGTTTCTCTGTGTAACATCCCTGGCTGTCCTGGAACTTGTTATGTAGACCAGGCTGGTCTCAAACTCACAGAGATCAGTGTACTTCTGCCTCCTGAGTGCTGGGAGAAAAGGCATTTGCCACCATGCCCTGTTTGTTTGCTTGCTTTTTTTTATTACTTATTTTTATTTTATTTGCATTGGTGTTTGGCTTGCATGTATTGCATATGTGAAGGCATCAGATCTTCTGAAGCTGGAGTTTGCAAAGAGTTGTGAGCTGCTGTGTGGGTGCCAGGAGCTGAACCCAGGTCCTCTGCAAGAGCAGCCAGTTCTCCTGATGGCTGAGCCGTCTCTCCAGCCCCATCTAAAAGGAATAAAAATAATACATTAGTAGTTTTTCTGTTTTGTTTTCCTGAAGTGTAAGAGAAAAGCATAAAGTATTCCAAACTGCAGCTGTAACTGGGACATTTCTATGTCTGGTGTGTCTTCATTGGTACATCTCACTTAATTCTGATTCTGCAGCTTAATCTTTTAGCCATTATACTGAAGTTAAACATCTTTCTAGGCTCTGGGCAGGTATATACTCCCTCTCGGACGCTCACAGTTATGTCGACAGCATCTCTGAACAAACTCTTGGTTTTTCCTTTTCCCACCTCTCAACCCGTAGGTCAAGACCCCTTTGGCAAATCTATGTCCAAAAAATATTTACATTACAATTTATAATGGTAGCAAAGTTACAGTTATGAAGAAGCAACAAAAATAAGTTCTTGTGAGGGCCACCACAACATAAGGGACTGTATTAAAGGGTCACAGCCTCAGGAAGGTGGAGAGCATTGCTCCAGAGCTCTTTTCATCTCATTAAATGGCCTTTAGGTTTTTCTGGGAGACCGGCAGTCAGGACCGTTCTGCTTTTCTTCCTCAAATCCATTAACGAACCCTGTAGTTTCTAGCCCTCCAGTTTTCACAGCCTCAGACCTAGTCAGATCACCATCCCCTCCAAAGAGCACTATTGTGGTACTGGGAGTTGATTTTTTTCTTATGCTTCTTCTCTGTTGCCTGTGTTATATGCCTGTTAACCTGCTCCAGAGTAAGCCCCAGTAAGGCCTCAGGCAGCTTCCAATTCCTATGGCAAATACTTAAGGAGGAAAGATATATTTGGGCTTCTGGTCGGAGGTTTCAGTTGGTGGCCAAGTTACCTGTGTCTTCTTTTGGGCCTATGGTCAGGGCCCATGTCACAGCAGAAGCACATGATGAAGGAAGCTGCTCCCCTCTTGGTGGCCGGGACCAGACAGAAAGAGCTGATGTCCTATTACCCTTTCAAGGTCTTCCCCCATAATCTCACCCTACCCACTAGGCTCCAACTCTTAAAATCCACCACATCCTGATAAATACCACAAACTGTTGTGCAAGTCTTGACCACATGGGCCTGGCTGAAGTCCCTCCTTATGTCACTCCAGTCATTCTCTCTGTGATGGGTAATTTTAATGTCTCAGTTAAGCCAGCTTGACTGTGTGCTCTTCTAAACGCTCCCCGTCCTCTACGTAATGTTTTTATAAGTTCATAACTACCCGCTTCAGTCACAGAGGAGGACTACAGCATAACTATATCTACTCTGTGCCGAGGGGTAACGAGTTTCCGGCATGGGGTAACTTGAACAGTACTGCTGCAAACACGGGCATGTGTTCTGTGAAAAGTCCATGCATTCTCTTTGGTATCTAGGTGGGGGTGTAGCTGCCAAGTCAAATGCCAAGTGTGTGTTCTACTTCAGATAGGTGGTACATTCAAACTCTTTCCAGAGTGGTGACACTAACCAGCATGATGGGAGACTTCTGGTTAGTCCACGTCCCCAGAGAGGCAATGTCTCCTTTACTGTAAGCATTTGGATGAGGGTGTGGTGACCCTGGTTTCCTGTCGACTAGCAGAATTGAGCACCTTTTTTTTTACTTACTGGCTTGTGGTTTATGAAAGTCCCATCTATTTAACCCTTTGCCTGTTTTCTTGCTAGGTCATAATCATTTTTCTTATGGATTTATATGATGTTTGTAGATTCTAAGCACAGTTTGTGGTATTCATTCATACATACAGACATACATATATACAATCATCTCCCTTGCCTAGCTCTGCGTGTGTGTGTGTTTGTGTGTGTATATGTGCTATTCCCATATAGCTCAGTCTGACCTGAAATTTACTGACTGGAATCTACTGTAACCCAGGCTGGCTTCTAACTCATAAACACTCTTTCTGCTTCTGCCTTCTGAGTGCTGGAATTGCAGACATGTTCCACCATGCTCAGCACAGTGGGTTCTCTTTTTTCTTTCTCAGTATGTATGTATGTATGTATGTATGTATGTATGTATGTATGTATGTATTTATTTATGTTCAGCATCTCCTGTGCTGGTCTTAAGATGAGGTTCAACTCCAAAGGAGTGAATTTTTAAGGAGATCTGGAGGTTGGGAGGGGGCGGCAGCTGGAGAGATAGCTCATTGCTGAAGACCACTTGCTACTCCTGCAGAGGGCCAGGGTTCAGGTGCCAGCATCTGCGTGGTGGCTCACAAGCATCTGTACCTCCAGTTCCAGGGCAGATGGCAGTTCTTCTGATAGCAAGCTCCTTGCAAGCCCAAAGACTTGACTTCCATCCCCAGAACCCAGGCAAAGCTAAATAAAAACCAGGCATGGTGGCACCCTTAGGAAATCCCAGCACTGCAGAGGCAACAACAGGCAGATCCCTGGGGCTCACTGCCAGTGGGCCTAAGCTACTTGAAGAGTTCCCAGCCAGTGAGAGACCCTGGCTAATAATGGAGGAGGGGGAGGAAGGGAAGGCAAGAAAGAGAGAGGCAGGGAGGGAGGAACGATCAAGAAAGATCAAGGCAAGGCAAAGAAAATACCTAAGAAATAATACCCAAGGTTGTCTTCTGGATTCCATATATGCACACAAACATGCATACACACACACACACACACACACACACACACACACACACACACGAGAGCCTTTCTTTGCTTTTTTTTTTTTTTTTTTTGGACATCCGTCTTATTGTGCAGCCCTGAATTGGCCTGAAACTCACTACCTAGGCCAGGCTGCCTTGAATTCACAGAGACCTATTGGTCTCTTCCTTCAAGCACTTGGATTAAAGGTGTGTGCCGCCACATTCTGTTTACAGTGACCCCCCCCCACACACACACACACAAGGGAGAAAAGTGTTTTCATTTTACTGTAGCATAAAATGTCATCCTCTTTCTTTATGATTAGTAGTTTATAGTTGTTGTTTTAGCAAATGACTTTCCTCAAAGTCATAAAGGTATTCTATGTTCTCCAAAAACTTACTGTTTTGCCATTTTAATGACATTTTAATCCGTAACACATACAGACTTTACTCATTTGAAAAGACAAAAGCAAAGCTCTTCTTTAGGGATAGGGACAGTTTTCCCACCCAGAGCATGGGGTGCCCTCTTTGCAAAACCCAGTGGCTTCCTGCTGCACTTGGGGTAAACTGTGCCTCTCCCCGTGCCTCCTTGACTAAAGCCTGTGCCCTGTGATGTCACTTGTCTTCTTGCCTGTCCTGTCTTCCGAGTGCAGTCTCAGACTTTGCACACGAGTTCCCTTCTGCCAAACACAGTGGTGTATGCCTTTTCCCCCACTACTTCGAAATCTGAGGCGGGAAGGTTATGTGTTTGAGACCAGCCTGGGTTATAAAGTAAAACCCTATCTAAAAAAAAAATAAAATAAAAATGACAACAAAAAATTGCTTCTGGGCCTTCTGGCTAAGACGAAGTGGCATTCCTGCTACTCAGAGTGCTCTTTCTGCCATCTTAGCTAGATCATTTCATCCACCTTCCCCAGGACAGACCCTCTCGTCATGGTGTTTAACATGAATAAATGATGAGTTTTTTGTTTGTTTTGTTTTGTTTTTTCAAGACAGGGTTTCTCCATGTATCCTAGCTGTCCTGGAACTGAACTAGCTCTTATAGACCAGGCTGGCCTCGAACTCACGGAGATCCACCCGCCACTGCCTCTCAAGTGCTGGGATTGACGGTGTGCCACTGCCTCTCAAGTGCTGGGATTGACGGTGTGCACTACCACCTCCCAGCTGAGTAAATGATGTGTTAAGATGCTCCCTCCACGTATGATGGTGCTAATGATGTCTCACTGAGGGAATGGGCTATGTCTCACTTGCCTTTGCGTATCCTGTTTGCAGCATAATACACAGAACTCAACCAGGATCCCAGCATAGCATGTGTAACCAGTTGTCTTCCCTGTTTGTCCCCAATCCCCAGTAAACAGACCCCAGTACAGATGTTTTAGAGTTTGGACAAACTGCAGTAGAACATCAACTTTTTGTACTCTTTCCCCACCTCCTCCAGTCTCCCTCGCCCCCCCCCCTTTATAAAGGCAATACATTGAATAAAATTATGGCTCAAAACCTAGAAACTCACCGGACTTTAAACGTGGAGGTAATGCATAAGCTAGGGAATTTAGGAGACTTGTGTAACTTTGTAAAGCTGGGGGCCCTGTTTCTGCCTGTCAGTGATATGCACTGTCCTTGAAGTTTACAAAGTTGCTAATATCTCCAAGCATTCTCTGTAGACATGGTGATTCCCAGTGACCTGATTTCTGCTGTTGGGGGCTGTTCTAGGATGTGTACATGATAGAACTTGTTTTGTAGGCAAGATTTGAAGATTTTTAGGCTAATGTTCAATGTACAGTTCTTCTTATTAATCATCAAATGTCATAAAATTACAGAGCAGAAACAGACTTTTAAGGGCATCTCACCCAGCTTTAAAAACATTTCTGGACCAGTTGATGAAAGTGGGTGATTAGTTTCTCAAACTTACCTGCACCGTGGGCATGTGAGAAAAAAAAAAAAAAAACATATTCCTAGGGAAAGCTTGTGGGAATGTTTAGCAATAAAGACATGATTTATACAGTGCATTTCATATGGTTCAGGAAAAAATTGTTTCTGCTTATACCCGTGTTCATCCACAGAGAGAAGCACCAAGGACATACAGACAAAAGGCAAATAAGTAGGATTAGGCAAAGAGTGTATTAGGGCTGCCCCTACTGCTTTTGACTTCTGGGTGAACTCGCTTCCACATACTTTTCTCAAGTAGCTCACCTGTCCCTCTGAAAAGATTGATTGCCCCCACACTGAGGTGAAGTAACTTCCAGGCACCCAGATGGAATGACTCAGTCCAATGCCCTCTTCTTCAGCCTTCTTCCTTCTGGTAGCTTCTGGTAGCTTCTAGTCGCTACGCTCCCCTTGGATCCTGGGACTAGTACCCCTTCTGAAGCACGCCACTACCAAGTTTGCATATTCATAATGAAACAAAAATCATTTGAAACGATAAAATACTTTTGCCCTTACCTGGTCAGCTCTACAACCTCTGACTTCTTTGTCAATCACAGTTGTTAGTGACAAGGTATGCGTCCGGTCCTGTCTTAACCCTGGTTTGTTTGTTCTCTTTCTCGACAGCCACTGCCTCTTGGGACACCTTTCTTATGCTGTGGAGTTTGAAGCCAAACACTAGAGCTTACAGATATGTGGGCCACAAGGACGTTGTGACCAGCGTGCAGTTTTCTCCACAAGGAAACTTAGTAGCCTCTGCTTCACGAGACAGAACTGTTAGGCTCTGGGTTCCTGATAGGTGAGAGGAAGAAACACTTGATAAGTTTTGGGTTGGAACTGTGAGGGACTCCTGGGGTCTGGCTGCTCCTAGTGTGCTTCTTGGGATTGCCTCAACTAGTTAATGACCTGTACTCACTGGTATCACACAAGTAATACCCTGGTCTTAAACTCAAACTATTTCATTCAACTCAAAATTATGTCTTCCTTTTGAAAAACCATTTCTAACCTGGAGGTAGGTACAGTATGTCTGAATCTTTGGGAGATGGCCAGCAATCTCTGTGTAACTCTGAAACACACTGGCATATATCAAAAGTTTAATTGTCAACCTCCTTGTGCCCTTTCATGGTTTTTTTAGGAGCCCTGGGGACCCTGTTGACACCCTGTGCTTAGACTGTCCTTTGATTGTTACCATTCATTTTGGAGCTCTAGAATTTTCTCATTTAAAAAATTTCAGCTTGGCAGTGGTGACACATGCCTTTAATCCCAGCACTGTGGCAGAAGCAAGTATATCTCTGAGTTCGAGGCCAGCTTGGTGTACAGAGTGAGTACCAGAACAGCCAGGGCTACACATAAACCTTGTCTTGAAAAACCGTATACATATATCATTGCATTTGCTGAAGTCTCATTCCCTGATAACAGATCTTCTGTGAGACACTGTTCAGACATGAGCCGACAGCCTGTCTATTGTAAAACGCTTTGGAGTTAGGATTTTTTGTAAGTTTTAAATTTTAAGTATCCCCCCACCCATACCCGCCAACAGCCAGCCAGCCTTGTACCTTGTATCTACCCCCCCCTTTTTCTAGGATGCTTTTTGAATGGCTCCTGTGTGTTCTGTCCTTTTCTTCTGTCCTGTAGCAGAGGATGGGACTCTGTGGCTCTTTGGTGGCAGGGTTGATGTGCAGTCTGTGACACTCTCGTGCACCTAGAGAGAAAGCACGTGTGTGAATGGTTGCCTGCCGCCAGGCACTTCATTCTGCCACCACCCAGGGGAAATTCTGTTCAGAAAAGTCTGAATATTTTGCTGACAGAGGTAAAAACTCTTCAAGAGAATTGACATGAGAATGTGCATGGACTCTAGGGAAACTCAGAGGAGGTGAGTTTGAGGCTCGGGAGAAAGCGTACGCTTTGAAAGCCTTAGCTCTGGAAATCGAGGATGAGTTCATTGTTTCAGGGGTTGCAGCTGGTTTTTCTATTACTGATGTGAGAAACGGAGCATTCAGGGGGTGGGTGCACTAAAATCACCCCGAATCATTGCTGTAGATATCTACCTAGTGGTTGTATTTCTGTACTGGTTTCTCTTTCTAAATAATAGCAGTAGGCCATTTATTATTTAGATTATTTATTCTAAATAATCACAGTAGGCCAGGACAGTGGTGATTCATGGCAACGGGGAATTTAGATATCAGTGTTTAGTTACTCATTACTGCTTAAAATCTCCCTTACTGACTAGTTCAATCCAAAGACTAACACTTCTCCTCATCTTGTGGGTGGTTGGGATGCTTTTCTCCCCATTTGGTGTTGGCAGAGGTAACCACACAGCCTCGTGAGCTGGTGGCTGAGCTGGAAGACACACTGTGTCTCAGTCACAAGTGTGGGTCCTTGGTTTTCCTTGAGTCCTCTGACCCAGCAGAATAGCCTACAAAGTGGCAGGGGAGCTCCGGATTATGACAGCAAAAACTGCTGGACATCTTAAGGACTTGGCCCTCAGCTGCACAGTGTCACCGGTGCTGGACAGAATAAGTCACAAAATCAGACCAGATCTGAAAGAAGAGAGTGGCGAGGCACCAGCCCAGCAGACAGCACACGAACTCTGCTGCCCGGGCTTCTACTAGGTTTTCTGTGCAGTGGGGCCCAGGGCAGGGCAGCCTAGCCCAAAGGAGGCCCTAGAAAGATAGCCACGCAGTAGCACAGACTGCTGGGCGGGGTGTAGACTGAAGTTCAGGGACTGTTTTATTTATTTATTTATTTATTTATTTATTTATTTATTTATTTATAGATTTATTTATTTATTATGTATACAGTATTCTCAGCATTCTGTCTACAGGCCAGAAGAGGACACCAGATCTCATTACAGATGGTTGTAAGCCACCATGTGGTTGCTGGGAATTGAACTCAGGACCTTTGGAAGAGCAGGCAGTGCTCTTAACCACTGAGCCATCTCTCCAGCCCTCAGGGACTGTTTTAATGATATTGACTGGTCGCTTCCTGGTCACTGTGGATGGCAAGTCTTTTCTTTGCTGTCTCCTGATTCTTTTCACAAGTGTTCCTATTGAAAACGGACTGAAGTCATCCTTGTATTCTCTCCTGGATGTCTACTACCAATATCGATTATTTCGTATGCATTATCCTATGCCTGGTGATAGAAATTAATGATAAAGTCACATTTGCCCCCGGGCCACTGACTGGGCAAGCCAGACTGAATCTCCGAAGCTTGTAATTATAATATTGACTCTTCTGAGTGAAGTTCAGTAGGTGGTTACTCTCTTGTGTACCTGACGTATTAAATGGTATCTCACAGAGATGGGTTCGGTCATTCCTGTAGGAGAGAAAAGAGTTTAATTTTAAAAGTCAGGATATACTGCAGTTACTCAAATCCTAGTAGCAGATCAGGGTCATCAGATGGGCAGGGGTCTTCCTAAGAGCGTGACTGCAGAGGCACAGGTGTGTCTGAAGCACTCTGAATGTGCCGGGTACAAAGTTCAGCCCCGTGGCAGGATATCCTGCTAGGGAGCCAGGAACACATTTACACTGGGATTTGTGTGCATGTCATTCATCACCTTTTCAACAGTGATAAGCGCAGTCTGTAGGTGACGGGGGTGTGGGGGTGATGTGGGGTGAGAAAGGATTAGAGCAGGGCGACCGATTAAGAGGCTTCTGCACTAATCGAGGTGAAGGGTGCTAAGGATAGAAGTTCCTGAAGGCAGGCAGAACTGGGGCAGAAAGAAGAGGGCTATTCAGAGGGTGTGGAGGAAGTGGTAACCCCAGGTTTAGGGATGTAGTGTGTGGAGGAGAAGGTGCACGGGACTTCTCCCGACTTGTGCCGTAGAGACAATGCTGCCTGCCCCAATCCCAAGGTAGCAAATGCAGTGTGAGGTACAGGTGTTCAGATTCCTGTGGGCATCTAAGATTTGAGAATCTAAAACAGATGTCTCTGGCTGAATTGGCACCTCATCCGTGCCAGTCATTGTGGCAGTCTCCCCGTGTACTATAGGAAATGATTTTCCTAATGTAAAAAATGACTGTAATGTCCTGGTTATAGTGCCTTGCGAACTTAACACTGACACAGAATTTCTCAGCATTCACCACTTAGTCTGCTGATTCTTCTGAGGCTTTTTGCTTTTGTTTTTTTTTTTTTTTTTTTGAGATTTCTAACTTCCCGTGTGTTAATAATAGAAGAGCTCCGTGGGGAGGGACAGTGCACACCCATGAGGGCTTCTCTAGAGCATGACCAGCCTTCATCTGTTTTTTTAAAATATTTATTTACTTATTATGTATACAATATTTTGTCTGTGTGTATGCCTGCAGGCCAGAAGAGGGCACCAGACCTCATTACAGATGGTTGTGAGCCACCATGTGGTTGCTGGGTATTGAACTCAGGATCTTTTGAAGAGCAGGCAATGCTCTTAACCGCCGAGCTGTCTCTCCAGCCCCCCCCCCTTCATCTGTTTTTAAGTTTTTCCTCACCTCCAGCGCCTCACATCTACTCTCCATTGCTCTGTTGCCTTCTTCCCCAATTAAGAACAGGCATGTATGCAAAATTTCAAAGCTCATTTGCTGTTTGTGAGCATAAGATAGAGGCCATGAGGTCAGCGAGGCAGTAGGTACGCGCTGGAGTCTCTGTAGTTGGTACTGGTTGATGCAGGCTCAGGAGTAAGGAAGAACATCAAGAGCTGTTGTGTATCTAGCACGGAAGTTCCCTTCCTCTCCCGGCCCAGTAGCTCATGGAACTCCACGTGGCGTGTATGGGCTTGGGGCTGCCAAGCTTGATGTACCTGAGTTCTTCAAGGTTGAAACTTCTTTAGACGCCAGACCGCTGTTTCTAAAGTAGCACCCAGTGCAGCGTAGCATCTGATTCAGAATAGTATTTTCCCGCTTCCCATTAAGACAGAAGCAGCAATGCATTTCAGGGGCAGGGGTGACTAGCCCCCTTTCCGTTTGGTACTAGCTGCAACGTCGGTGACCCAAGCCAGTGCACAGAAGGACAAGTGAAGCACACAGCACCACGTGGCCTTCACACACTTTTGTAAGGGTTTGTGAGCTTTAAGCTACTTGTAAGTTTCCAACTCAGTGTGGTGATTAAATATTAAAATTAAATGAACGATTAAAACAGTAATGTATCACTCTTAACCTTTATTTTCAGGAGAGGGAAGTCCTCTGAATTTAAGGGACACACGGCTCCAGTTCGCAGTGTGGACTTCTCGGCTGATGGCCAGCTTCTGGTTACAGCTTCTGAAGACAAATCGATTAAAGTATGGAATGTGTTCCGCCAGCGCTTCCTCTACTCCCTGTACCGGCACACACACTGGGTCCGCAGTGCCAAGTAAGTGCGGACGCTTGGGTGGACAGGGATTGTCCTGCTCCAGACTACAACCCTCAACCCACAGAAAAGGGGCCGGGGTCACACTCGGTCATTCTCTCAAGTCTTTACTCTGTGACTGCGTGTGCTGGGTCCCTTATAGGCAAAGTAGTCAAAATCCCTTGTTTTCGTGGAGCTTACACACTAGTGTCAGTTATTAAGAAATATTTTAGATATATAGATGTGCATATATACATATGTAATTGTGTGTGTGTGTGTGTGTGTGTGTGTGTGTAAGTCTGTGCAGTTTTCAGTGGTGCTCAGGAGCTGTCTTCTTTAAGCAGGGACCTAGGGGAGGAAGAGGAGGAAAGAGTACGGCTTGAGGAGATTTGTCAGAAGAGGCGAGAGCCTGGTTGTCATTTGAGAAAAGTGAGGAGCAGAGAGTACAAAAGGGAGCAGGCTGAGGTCAAGGCCCTGGCTGAGAGGAAATACCACGGACCCTGTTCCTGTCTCCAGCTTGCTTAGTCATGGCGTAGGCAGTGTGCTGTGTGGTGATAACTGTTATCGGCTTGAGAGGTCTAGAGTCACCTAAGAGACAGACCTCAGGGAATAGCTATGAAAGAGTATCTAGACGGAGAAAACCCACCCGAACTATAGACGTCGCTGTTCCGTGGGCATTGGATAAGAAGGAGGGTGCTGGCTGGGAACCAACATCCGTGTCTCTCAGCTCTCGGTGTGGATGCAGTGCAGGGCTGTTTGCTGCCCCTACCATCGTGGCTTCCCCGCCATGACGGACTGCGTACTTTAACTGGGAGCCAAAAGAAACCCTTCCTTCTTTAGCTTACTTTTGTCAAGGCAGCTAAGGAAAGCAACCTAGAAAATTGGCTGGTGGTTGTTCTGACAGCTCTGACCGCGCGGCTCTTTTAAGCCTTTGTAACCGAGTTGGAGGGAGGGGGAATGTGGAAGATTTAAAACTTTGGATGAAAATAGCCCTATAGGGTCTTACTGGACCCCTTCCGGTGGGAGAGACCAGGATGGATGTGTGTGTGGAGGGAGGGAGGTCTGAACTCAAGAGTCATGGGTTAACATGTCTGTTAGAGAAACGTCAAGACAGTATAGCATCCGGGAGTGATGTGGCCTCTGCCCCCTGCCATGACCCGGATCTTCAGTGAGAGAGAGCCACAAGACAGGAAAAGCAGGAAGCGTTGTGAGGGAAGGCATGTGAGCGAGTGTACCGTAGACAAAGCACCTGGTGAAAGATGAACTCCGCTAAAGAGTAAACTCACTCCTGTCCAGCGGAAGATAGGAAGACAGGAAAGGCGCCCACGTGCACAACTCCACCCATTGAAGGCTGCGGCTTGTAAAGATGAGAATTCATTTGAGCAGATAACCTGAACTGAGAAAATTGGCTGCGGGGATTCTCTGCCGGGAAGCAACCACCTAGGCACACAGTAGCCACTACGGCTTTGGCTCAGGGGGCCACCCTACATCTCCAGTTGGCACCCACATTGTCGGTGTTGTCAGCGTGGTACCAAAATGAAATGATGCAAGAAATGAACCATGCAAGAGTGAAGGGCTCGCTCCTGGAGGCCTTCCTGAGCTTCCCGACGTCTGCTGAGGCCTAGCGGTGTGAGGCAGGACTGGGTTTGCTGCCTGGGAAGGAAGGCATGGTTCGTCTTCTCGTTTGACAATGAGGAAAGGCAATTGCAGAGAGCTGAAGCTAGGACTCATTTAATAGACAGTGTCAGCTGCCTTCGTTTTCCTTCCCCTACAGAGGCTCATTACCTGGTGTGTTTAATGATGCTGTACTTCTCAGCCTCTGTTTCCTTGCTTGTAATTGGGGTCCAAGGGTTTCTTCGGAACTAGGTCATTTTTGTGAGCTTTTAATACAAATGCGGGGATATTATATATGCATGCTAACCATGGCATGTATGCAGCTCCACCTGTTCCTTGTACCTTTTGGTTGGGTCTCGTTCTGGCCGACTGGGTGTTCACTGACACGCCCAACTGTGGTGGAATTCTTGCTGGTACCTGTGGTTCTGGGGGGACTGTTTAACCACCCTTGTTTTGGTGCTGTTCGGGTGACTCATGCAACCACAGAGCCCTCACCACCCCGAGGAGCATCCTTGATAAATACTGTGGTGAAAGTTAATGCGTTCCACTTCTTGGCAGCGCTCTATGCGTATGCTCTCCAACATGCTTGGAGATTCTTTTTCTGCCTCTATTTTAATCTTGGCCCATCTTATGCAGTTAGGACTATCTAGGTGGCCATTCGGTCCAGACTGCTCAGGACGTCTTCTCTGAGAGGGCATCCTAAGGCAGGACATAAAGTTCTCTTTTCAGACACTGTCAAGGGGCAAGAGGTCAGCAGGAACTAAATCATGCTGAGCAAGTCTGGAATAGAGGCCAGGGTTCATATTTATAATACACCACCATCTGTCAGAGGCCCTAAACATCTCACGCCTCGATGAGAGCCTTCTTAACTTGGACAACAAAGTCCAAATACTGTATCGAAGGCTGCTTATAAGACCTGGGCTAAAGCAAGAGGGGTTCGTGGGGAAAATCTCCAGGAGTAGTTTGCTCATTCATACCCATCGATGCCAAGGGTACAGCACCATCAGTTCCCTGCTCGGGTAGCCCTGTAGCCAGGGTGCAGACATGCCAGCAACTGTGGCTCTTTGACCCCGGCTGTTGCTGGACACCTTCTGTCTGTTGAAGCAGGAGCCCGCCCTCAGTGATGCAGTACCACTGGCTGGTCGGAGCAGAGAAGTAACCCAGTGTAGTTATGCAAATGGACTCACTAGGAATCATGTGATCCTGGACACATAACTTAACCTTCCTGGGCCTCAGTCACTGTCCCGGAAAATGAATCCAATGGAGGTATTTTCCTCATATAGTGGGGTAGCAATAAATATCAACCATCAATTGTTCTGTGTTTCACTTCTTCCTCCAGGGGCTATCCCAGAGTCCCTTTTATGTGAAGTTCAGAGGTCATTATGCACATTTACATATAATTTGGGGGAATGCTGTCAAGATAGTGAGTAGCATCTATTTAATGTATTTTATGTTTTTGACCATCAAAGGTAATTTTATTTCTACAGTTTTGCATTGCTTTTGTGAGTTTGTCTGTTTTATCTTGTTTTGTTTTGAGACAGGCTCTTACTATATAGCTAGACTAGCCTGTCATTCATGCTTGCCCTGCCTCAGCCTACTAGACTCTCTACTGGAGCAGCAGTTCAGCTATATTGCATGTTTAGTAGTAGAGTTGCTGGGATTAGTGGAAACATATCTTCCTGGCTGTTGCTGTGTTTTTACATTGGTATCTAAGTGTCTGGGTTTCGGGTCATTTTAATTCTAGACGCTGGTATCTGGTCTTTTCTCTATTGGGTGTGTGTTTGACTCCTTGGTTTCTGTTGTTCTTTCTGGTTCTTCGGAGAGTGTGGTGGGTGTGGGTTGCCTGGAATGGAATACTTCTCAGAGCCTGCCAGGTGTGGTCATTGGTGGTTCTGAGTAGAATGTATTTCCTGGTGGTGGGAGCTGACACTTAGTGATGGAGATGGGCTAGGGGGAGAGGGTCTGGGGGGGGGGTTCTACTGGAGGGAGGAAAGCCGGGTGTGCCACCAGGGTCTGAGAATGGGGGTAGAAAGGGAGTTGAGGCCACAGCCAGCAGTGTGCTACAGAGCTGGGGATGAGACTGGGGGATTGGGCTTGGGGGAGAGGTGCGAGAGGGAAGCTCTGAAGCTTGCCTAGCAGCTTTGTTGGCTATCCCTTTCTGGTTGGAGTGGTGGCCAGCTGTCCCGTGGGTTCCTTGAGTGCCGCAGAAGTTGGAGGCTGAGACAAAGGGATGGGTTGGTGAGGGAGGAGGCTGTAGGGGATCTAAGCCATCTGCTGGAGACGGAGACAGAGAGTGAGGGGGGCCACAGCAAGTGTTCTGCTACACATCTGTGGATGAAACCCGGGCACTGGGTGGGTGGGGGAGTCTGCAGACCACCTCCCTGCTTCCCTGGCCCCCTTTGCTAAACGAGGTAAAAAGTTAGAAGCAGCATCAGGGCAGCTTGTGAGGAAGAGCAAGATTGGTCCAGGGCCAGGGAGAGCCCAGGAATGCAGAAGTGGAGACAGGCTAACAGTCAGCAGGCAGGACTCAGACCTTTGTCCACAGCCAGAGTAAAGCCGCAGAGCATTTGAGTGATTGAAGATTTCATCACTTGTGTTGCTGCGGACCATGAGAGAGCAAAGTGCCAGGTGCAGTTGGAGGGGACCAGGATGGTGGAGGGAAAGTTGGAGACACGGAAGGGGACTGGAAATCAGCTGTGAGTGTCTGGTACTTTCTCTGGGTCGAGAAGCTGTCTCCTGAGAAGAGGGCGGAGAGTGAGGGGAGGAAAACGATGCGCAGAGACTGGAATTGTGTTGGAGGCCCCTTTAGGCTGCTCTAGAGGGGAGGATCCCAGGAGAGAACTTAGGCATGCAAGTGATGAATGACATAAGCATTCATCCCTGCCTGATGCCACGCTCTCTCCCCGTGTATCATCTTCACTTGATGTTTGTTTCTCCCGAGTTGCAGGGATGAATCCTGCTAATACCGTCGACCCGGCTTCTCTTCCTATCACTTAGGGAGAGATAAATGTTTCCTTCCTTGCCTTGACCTTCCCCCTCAGGATGCAAGCACAAATCCTAGCAGAAAAGTCTGGGACTGCTTGTTCACAACGCAAGTATGAGAGGTTTAAATCCGACTGAAGTCTAAACCCTCCCTGCACCGAGGGAAAGCTGCATCCCACGTGGTAGTGAAATTCACAGGGTTCCATGGCTAGTGGGAGGAGGGTGAGTGGAATTTGCCCTGTGGAGTGGAACCAGTTCTGGGCATTTCATTACTTTGAGCTGGCTTCCTCCTCCTCCTGCTAAGCACAGAGAGCTTACCAGACAGGAACCTGTACAGCCACGCTGTTTGACCTTAGAGCTCTAAATGCTGAGAGCATGTTTTTATAGACAATCTATCGAATAATCAGAAACGGTCAAAAGAGGGCTATGACCGTAGCTCAGTGATCAACCTATGCCTAGCATTGATTCTCCATCCTCGCCTGAAGAAGAAAGCAAGCAAATAATCCCAAGGGAACGACTCCTAGAGTGTGAATTTGGACAAGCAACTTTGTATAGACGCCAAGTTAAAGAGTGCTTGCTGTTTGATTTGAGCTACTCGCAAACACCTGTAAGGCAGTTTTGCTTGAAAAAGCGTCTGCAAATGTCTTCATTCTTTTGGTGTGCCAGTGATCGTTAAGGGATCCAGCAGTAATTTGGGGCTGACTTGTCAAGTGCTATTCAGAGAACCCATTAGTCACTGCTGACTAAATCCTGGAGTCTCCAAAGGTGCTTGGGTGGAACTGAATTGAGACTGAAAAATCTATTAATTGTCCGTGTAGACTTCAGGTCCTCCTGACATTTAAGAGAAAATCACAGTCCTGCTAGATGGTGTTGGAGCCTTGACAATTCAAGTCTAGCTTTCCCTCATGAAAGTCCAGACAAATAGAAACCTGTCTTTTGGATGTGAACTTATTTTTGATGTCTCTAATTAAAAACCAAAGAGAAGAGGAGGTACAAAACAACATGCCCACTTTTGCCCTCTCAAATGAGAGGCATGTGTGGGAATTAAAGTGAAGGGGGAGGGGAAAGGCCTGGCCTCTTAGGCCTTGGATGCTCCTTCTCCCCCTCCCCCCCCCAGCACCTGTTTCCCAGCCTTCTCCTGCACAATTTGCTGACCTGGGGTGCACAGCCCCTTCATACCTTTAGTGCCAGGAAGTTGTTCCTGCCTAGGGTGAGCTTTCAATACTGAAGGGAACCTGCTTTTCCTTACTGACAAATTCCTTTGAACCTTGTTTCTTCCCTGGAGCTTCTGGAGGACAGAATTTTGTTGTTGTACTTGTTTGTCTTGTTAAAAATGTCAAAATACCAATATCTATAACTGTATCATTTGTGGAAGAGTCGTGAGAGAGAAATCTAACTGTGGTCCTGCTATTGAGGGCAGCCCGGGGCTGGGAGCTCTCTTACCCTTTGAGTGACTCCATGAATGACTGTTCTCCCTGAGAAACACCACAAAGAAATAGGCCATGCTTATTTCACTTATCTGCTAACAGACACCAGTAATAGTGTGTGTAGTTTCTCTTTTATTCGTTTTCATTGTTTGAGATTTCCTATATGCTTATAATGTGTTTTCATCAAGTCTAACCTGAATTCCCTCCCTTTCACTTCTTCTAGCCTCCCAACATAGATATTTAGTTATTTAAAAAAAAATCATCTATATCACAGGAGCACTGCCTCGCAGTTTCCTTCCATTTTAACGGAAGCCCGGAAGAGAGCTCATATGGTAAATGCTTGATATACATGTGTGAGGGGCTGAGTTTGATTCCCAACACCCATGTAAATACCACACGTGCATTTGAGATCACTGGATAGGGCTGGTTCCCTGGAGCTCTTTAGCCAGCCAGCCTACTAATCAGGGAGCCTCAAGTCCCAGTGAGAGACCTTTCTGGAGTAAACCTAGGTGCCTGTGTTATTCTTTAAGGATATAAGGGGGGCTGGGGGAAGGCCGGTCGCACGAGGGGTAGCAGCACATGATCCAAGGCCTCGGTGGGTTCCCTGAGGCCTTGGCAGATCATCTTGGTGGGTGAGAGACAGATACATCATGCAAAGAGAGTTTGGATATAGTTTATTTAGTGGGTTATGGAGGGGAAGGGGAAAGGGGGAAAAAGGAGAAGGGGGAAGAAGAGAGAGAGGCAGGGGGTGGAGAGAAGAGAGAGAGAGGGGGAGAGAGGGAGAAAGAACAGACAGAAAGAGAGAGAGCAGGCAGGCTCGAGGAGGCGGGATATCCACTTCCCTCCAAGGAAGGGAAGGGGTTTGGAGAGGGTGGGGCTTGTCTCTTAAAGGGATAGGGTATCCAGGTGACAGACCAGTCCAGCAAATTATAACAGCATGTATTCATGCTCTCTCTCTCTTCTTCCCTTTCTCCCTCTTTCCTCTTTCTCTCTAATGCTAACACATACATACATACACACACACACACACACACACACACACACAAAACCACGGGATGGGGATTACATAGATGCTATCTGAAACTTTCAGTGCTTTTGCATAAGCTAGCCATTAGAAAATACTTCCCTTTGGTCAGAGAGCTGCACACTGTGGAAACCAACAGCCTGGCTCCAACTGGACCCCTTTCCTTACTTAGTTATTTTTCTGTTGCTGCAACACCGTGACCAAGGCAACTCACGGGCTCACAGCTGCAGCAGACTCAGCAAGGTCTCTGGAGCAGCGAGCTGAGAGCTGACATCTTGAGTAAGCACAATGTACAAAGAACCAACTAGAAATGACACAAGTCTTTAAACTCTGAAAGCTTGCCTCCAACAAGACCATACCTCTTAAACATCCCCCAGAAAATATCACCAACTAGGGCCCCATTCAAATACTTGAGCCCATGGGGAAATTCACATTCAAAGGGCCACATTCTGCTCTCTGGCACCTATAGGCTTGGGGCTATATCAGAATGCAAAATGCAATTTCTTGATCGTCACCTCTTGTAAAATCAAAAAATAAATTGTATATTTCCAATGTATAATGTCACAGAATATGCATTACCATTCCAAAAAGGAGAAATGGGACGTAATGAGGAAATGCTGGGTGGGGTCTTGCCCTAAGGTCACCCTTTCCTTTATTTCAATGCAGATCAGGCCTCTACTTACTGGTGCTCCTCTCCTCTCCTCTCCTCCCCTCCCCTCCCCTCCCCTCCCCTCACCTCTCCTCTCCTCTNAGGTCCTCTCTCACAGAGGTTCCTTAACTTGGAGTTCTAAATTCCTTCTGTTTGCTTTCCTCTTAAGAATCCTATGCTCAGTCCGCCTCTCCTCCCCTCCCCTCTCCTCTCCTCTCCTCTCCTCTCCTCTCCTCTCCTCTCCTCTCCTCTCCTCTCCTCTCCTCTCCTCTCCTATCCTCTCCTCTCCTCTCTCTGTCTCTCTCTTTCTCTCTCTCAGAACCAGCGTTAACTGCAGCAGTAGTTTTCAGGTGCTCTGTTTCCCTTTACACCGTACATTTTGTATTTCTTTCCCACTTGGTATTTTTCACTGTAGACCTGCATAACAGTCATTAATAATAGTCACACCACAGATATCAACATCAATATTATGCTGCTTCCACCAAAGAAAGTAGTCCAGTACTTTTTAATTTAGCCTCAGACAAATTCTTAGGACAACAGCAGAAAGAAGGCACATTCTCTAACAAAATATTACAGGGACAATCTCTGGGCCTCTCTGAAACCTCCAGAGCTGGGCCCCCACAGTCTGCACTGGCCCCAGGATTACTGCCTTCAAAGTTCCTACTAGGATGGTCCATTGCGCTCTTCTTACAGATTCAAACACATTTCTAGTACAGAATCCAGAATCTTTTAATATTCCTCCAAAAAACAATATGATCAAGTTGTGAACAATGACATCCCACTCCTGGTTCGAAATTTTTTATTAGTTTCTTTTCTGTGCTGTGGTAAAACACTGTGACCAAGGCCACTATAGAAGAAGCCGTTTGTTGGGACTTACAGATGCAGAGTGATGTCAGGGAGGCCAAGGTAGCAGGCAATGGTTATGGCGGCTGGAGCAGCCAACTGAGAGAGAGCTCACATCCTGAGCAAGCCAAAGCAGAGGAATACAGTGGGAAAAGACATGAGTCTTTAAAGTTTCAACGCCTACCTTCATTGCTTGAGGCCACACCTACTAGACATCCCTCAACAGCACCAAGCTGGGGACCGAGTGGTGAAATACATGAGATTTGAAGTATGAAAATTCTCATTCGAACCACCACACGCCTCTGTGTGCCTCAGTTTACTCATCTGTGTGTGGAGACAAGCACCAGTACCTTTTATAGGATTGTTTTGCATATTAACTTAGTTTCTACAGGTGAAGTGTTAAAAGCCATTTTGTGATATATGTGCTCAATAAATATGGATAAGATATTGTGATGATGGTGGTAGGATTGATCAATAATGTCACTAAGATACATATCAGTATGAGAGTGCCTGCTCACCGTACACAGTGCTCAGATTTTGATCCCCAGCACAATTAAACAACAGCAACAATAAAAATAGTCATAGAATGTTTTGCAATTGAATCATTCCTGTTGATGAAATGTTTTTATTTTATTTACTGTTTTTATTTGAACTATACAATTCCCTCCCTTTGCTCTTCCTTCCTCCCTCTCCTCTTCCACCCTCCCTTCCGCTGATTAAGTGTTTTAACATTTCTTCCTCAAAATGTTTGGAATAACTTCATCTTTTTTGCTGGGTAAGATGTTCATATTAAGTAATTTTCCAAAAATAAGGCTTATTAAGAAATATGATAGCTGGATGTAGTGGCACACACCATTTATCCCAGCACTTTGGAGACAGAGAAAGGTAGAGCTCTGTGAGGCCAGCCTGGTCTGCATAGAGTTCCAGGGCAGCCAGAATACATAGTGAGATCAAATTCAAGGAAAATTTGAATTAATTCTTACATGACTTATATTTATATTGTGAAAATTTTAGTCCCATGAAGATAATGAGTCAAGTTTTTTTTTCCAAGTCCATAGCAGATAAGGTTTTCTGTTTGAAATATTTCTATAATATTGTTGCCCATATTTGAATATTTCTCAAGGAAAAGATTAGTAAAATATTACGTGTGATTTAAAATCATAGAAAACTACTAATAATTAAAGATTTGCTTCCTTGAATGAGTATTTTCATATATTTTATATGAAATATAAAATAAAATGCATTTCATATATTTTAAGAGACTGATTCACATAGACTGTTTTTCTTTTCACATGATGAATTCTGAAGTGTGGGATTCAAAGTTTCAGTCATGAAGAATTATTTCTAGGTCTCTCTTAAGAATAAGTTAGGGAGCTAGAGAGATGGCTCAGCAGTTAAGAACACTGTTTGCAATTCCAGAGGGCCCAGGTTCAAATCCCAGCACACACTTGGCAGCTCACACCTGTCTGTAACTCCAGTTCCAGGACTTCTGACTCCCTCCCACAGATATGCATGTAGGTAAAACACCAATGAACAGTAAATAAGAATAAATTACTTATAACTTATACATCTATACAGTAAGAGGAGTTAGGAGTGCTGAGGAAAGAAAATAAAGCTTTAATTATATTCCACACCCGAACTGAAAATCCAGCAGAAATCTGGACTTTGGGCTGGAGTGAAGCCACACTTAAATGTCTTCCTCATCACCGGTCTGTGAGCTCATTTCGTCCTTTCTGAGCTTGGCTGCTGCTGCAGGACAACTAGTCAACAAGCCGCTGAGAGTTTCCTAAGCTTCACTCCAGTTTCTGTGTGGTCTTCTGACTTGAGAAGGCAACTGTTGTTACAAATAAAGAGTGAATATGGAAAGCAGTGTAGGAGCTGTAGACAAGGTGTCTGGAATCACCCCCCTCCTAGGGCTCTCGGGTGGAAAGCTGGAACAGGACAGAGTGGCTGTTCTGAGTGACTTGTCCTGCTTTCAGTCCAAGCCCAGGAAGCCACTGGCCTTGGGATTCAGGTTGGTGTCCCTTACACATTCTCAACCCACCAATCTATTTTATTTTTTATTTTATTTAGCAAAAGCTTCGCTACCAGGTTGGTGGGGTGAGTAGAAAAAAAATCTCTTGAATCCTCTAGATAATGGTGGAAAATAAGCAATTGAAAATGAAAAACAAATAAGAAGTAGAGTGTTTTTAAAAATACAAGGTTTTTTTTTGTATTTTTGGAAGGATTGTAGGGTTTAATCAAAAGCTTCTAGGAAAACCACAAAACTGAATCAATTATTTAATCTAAACAGACACAATAAAAAAGAACATGGCTGGTCTATGTGACCTTTGGTCTTTCAAGGGTCTCCCCAGTGTTTGTCATGGTGATATATTGTTGTAAAGATACTGTTTACAAAATGTAACCTTGCTCTGTAGCCCAGGTAGGGTGGTGACAGTGGCCTCTGCTGTCTACTCTGTTTAGCCTGACTTCTGTGTGGCATGGACATGTGTGGTGATTATCCAGCATTGCTCACATGTAAAATCTTCTGCTTCTTAGATTCTCACCCGACGGGAGGTTAATCGTGTCATGTAGTGAGGATAAAACGATTAAAATTTGGGATACCGCCAGCAAGCAATGTGTCAATAACTTCTCGGATTCTGTAGGGTAAGTTCATTCTCTTCACACCTTCATATGGATCTGCCCTCTAAGGAGATACTGTATTATAAACAGTCCAAACTTTAAAACGAAGGTAAAGAAGTTGAAATGTCAAACTGTCATATTCTTGCTTCCTAGGTTTGGAAATTTTGTGGACTTTAGCCCTAACGGTACATGCATAGCTTCGGCGGGTTCTGATCATACGGTGAAAATCTGGGATATACGAGTGAACAAATTACTCCAGCACTACCAAGGTAATGGTTTTCCCGACCAGAAAGAAGTTTCACTATGTGACGGCTGCTATGGGAAAGGCTTGTGGCTGGGTTTAGATCTTTCTGCATGGGGGTCAGAGGCTACACTTGAGCTGGCTAGAGAGCTGAGCAGCTGACTGCCACCAACAGAAGAAACATGTTGAGAAAGAAAGGTACAAAAACAAGCCGAGAGAGAAAATGGATTCACTGTGACCATGTCAGGGAGGTAAACAGGCAAAGGACCAGTTGACCCCCAAGTCTGTCTTGGGGTAACAACCTGAGCTTTTGTCTTAAGCAGAGGAAGGAGTGAGGCTGGGTGCAAGGAGGTGTGCGTATTGTAGCCATGCTGGCCGGAACATCCGTGTCAGAGTCTGACCTGCAGGCAGAGAAAGCCTATTGAATCCTATCTACTTCCTACATTCCTTTCCTTTCTCCCACATCGTGAAGCTCCCCTTCCCCGATAATTATCCTCCTCTAGGAGACTGGTCTCTTCTGAGAGGTTTTCTGTTTCCAGGGCTCCAAGGTGACCGCAGGTTTGGGACATGTATATGCATTTTTAGCCATAGGTAAGGAGCAGACACAAAGTGAGGGCCAAGATCCCAGATCTTTCCCAGGGTGAAAATCTGGCTTTCAGTTGCTTATGACCCAAATAAGGAGTGGGCATTTTAGCGAAAACAGCTCTAAGCACCCATTTCAGTTTTTCCTGTGTTTTGCTATTGCTCAATCTTGAGGGAATTAGTGTATCTGGCCAACCTGGCTCTGAAGATTTTCTTAGCTCAGTCATAAACTAGTGCTTGAGAAGAGAGCAAGCTGTAATGGCTGGGCATCCGTGTGAACTGAGCCAGTTGTGCAAGTCCAAAAGTCCACATACCAACATAAAAGAGAATGCTAGCATTCAAAGCCAAATAAATGCAACTAAATAAAATCTATAGGGAATCATCTTCTGTGTAATTGCTCTGACTGTGGACTACTAAGAATGGCCTCCAGTGGAAGGGAGTTGGTGCAGGGTAACCATGCTTAAGAACTGTTTCCTGGGGCTGGAGAGATGGCTCAGATGTTATGAGCACTGGCTGCTCTGCCAGAGGTCCTGAGTTTGATTCCCAGCAATCACTTAGTGGCTTACAACCATCTGTAATGAGATCTGGTGCCCTCTTCTGGCCTACAGGGATACATGCAGGCAGAACACTGTAAAGATAAATAAATCTTTTTTTTTTTTTAAGTAAAAAAAAAAAAAAAGAACCATTTCTCTATACCCCCTTTGCTTTAGTTGGTTTTGGAAGGGCTCACACAAGTAACTAATTCTAGTTGTTCACTTTGAGAGAGGGTCTTCCTGTAGGTTAGCCTCAATCATGAGCCTTTTACTTTGCCCTCCTAAGTGCTAGGATTATAAGTATTCACCACCATGCTTTATTTTGCATGCTTTATTTATGAAATCATGACTTTATTTTGACTCTGAAGACAACCCCCTAGAAAATTATCTAGGAACAATTTTCTCCGAAGGCATGGCTGAGTAATCATCTAGTGATTATTCTTTTTTTTTAAATATTTATTTATTTATTATGTATACAAAATTCTGTCTGTGTGTATGCCTGATGGCCAGAAGAGGGCGCCAGACCTCTTTACAGATGGTTGTGAGCCACCATGTGGTTGCTGGGAATTGAACTCAGGACCTTTGGAAGAGCAGGCAATGCTCTTAACCACTGAGCCATCTCTCCAGCCCTCTAGTGATCATTCTTAACTGTCCCTAGTCGCTGGCACGAGAGTTGTCCCTGTGTCAGGTAGGGAGAGGAGATGAAATATGACAAGGACCAGTGTCCAGAAGACTCCCTAACTCCATCCTTCCTTTTGGAGCCAAATTCAAGCAAATAAGAAGCAGAGACGGCCCCTAGGCTAGAAGTCATTCTTAATTGAGTTCTGTCTGTTCTGTGGGTGACAGCCTGGCATCGTGATCATTTTGTTAGAGGATGTATTTATACAGAATATTAGCATAAAATCTACAAGGAAAATAGAAGTCACTAACAGTAAGATCAGATATTTAAAGACATATGGGATTCAGAAAGAAGTCCACATTAGGGTCCTTTCCTGAGTTTGATTCTAAGTGCTTTGGACAAGGATCAAGACTGAGAGAACCATATGTCTCAGAATACTTATATTTAGAGTCTTCCAGATGTTGAAAAACTGAGGCTGGAGTCATGGCTCAGTAGTTAAGAGCACTTGCTGATCTTGTAGAAGACCTGGGTTTAGTTCCCAACACCCACACGACAGCTCACAGCTTCCCAAAACTCCAGTTGCAGGAGACCTAGTATCCTCTTCTGGCCTCTGTGGGCACCAGGCACACACGCAGTGCACTTACATACATGCAAACATAACATTTTACACATAACATTTTGAAATAAATAAATCTTTTTATAAAAAGGAAGTTGAACAATTGCCAAAACGGCCTTGGTAATTTTACTGCATTCAGTATTATGATTGACAGCATCATGGCCATCAAGCTGTCCTAATTCTCGTCTCAGAAATACATTTAAATTTGCATCCATTTAGTGACCGGTATAATTTATCAATAACAGGCTACATCATCCAGAAGTTGTTTCAATATATATTTGTCTTTATATAATTTTTTTTATTTTTGAGATTATAATAAAATTGTATTAGTCCCTTATTCCCTTTCCTGCCTCCAAACCCAAACGCTCCCATGAAATCTCCACCCCCCCCTACCCTCCCCCACTTCCTTTTTTTTTTTTTTAAAGATTTATTTATTATGTATACAACATTCTGCCTCCATGTATCCTGGCACACCAGAAGAGGGCGCCAGATCTCATCACAGATGGTTGTGACCCACCATGTGATTGCTGGGAATTGAACTCACGACCTGTGGAGGAACAGCCAGTCCTCTTAACCACTGAGCCATCTCTCCACCCCCCCCCACTTTCTTTCAAATCATTGCCTCTTTTTCTTTGATTGTTGTTAAACGTGTGTGTGTGTGTTCCTAAAATCATAACTACAACCTGCTCAGTCTGTATAATGTTACTTGTATGTACACAACACAACTGCTCCACCTGAGGCTCAGGGATCGTTGCAGAAGAGGGGATGAAAAGATTTTTATAAGAGCCACAGAAAGAGCCTGTGAGATTGTGTCTCCTAAATATGTCAGAAGCTACACCCATGGCAGCCTAAACATGAACTGAACTAGGATGACCTCAACAGAGATGGCTGACATGGAAAGACAGAAAGCTCCAGAGGAACTACAGGCAACTAAGGAATATGAGTAAAAGAGTAGTCTCCCTCAGGGAAGAGCACACCAGTTGACTATCTGATAACAAATGACCCTGAAAAATACATACATACAAGTCTTATAAGAATAAGCAGAGGTTTTCTCAATAAAGTAGATGGACTTGTTTTGAGATGTCCCCTGTAGGTGAGACATCTCTGTTCCAGCAGTGGCTCCCAAATGACCACAAGAGACTTACTGTTAATTACAAATGCCCAGCCAATAGCTCAGGCTTGTTTTTAGCTAGCTCTTATTACTTAATCCATTTCTATTCATCTATGTGCTGCCCCGAACCTCTTGTACATACTTCTCATCCTGCTTGTTCTGCCTCTTATAGCGTCTGCCAAGACTCCATCCTTCCTCTTCCCAGCATCCTCCTAGTCTAGTTCTCTCACCCAGTCTCTTCCTGTTCACCTCTAGGCCAGTCAGCTCTTTATTAAGTAGTAAGAGTAATGCATGTTTACAGTGTAAAAGATGTACCCCTTAGGTACCCATTGTCCATGCTTTTAAAGACTAGGAAAGCACACTTGGAGCACATAATGCGAGGTGTTTTAGTTAACTTTGCTTAGACTGCTTGGATTTGGCAAGCTGCCTGAGTGGAGAGATAAGGAAAGTTCCCGGAATAAAAATGATTCCAGCAGCTGTGTGGGCCCACCAGCCTCTCCTCTCTGCCCAGGCTGGGCTTGCTTGAGTTGGCTGATGCCAAAAAGATGTCTCCAATCCTGGTTCAAATTGACAGAGTTGTAACCAGAGATTTTAGGGCAGAAGCATTGGCCCCGGCAACTCCTAAAAGCTCAGCTTGGCCACACGTCCCCAGTGTGCCGATTAAAGAGAGGAGAAACGCTGCAAAGCCCAGTGAGGTGTATCCGGCCTGGCCACATTGGGAACGGAACAGATAAAGGAGTCTGGTGTCGTGCGTGGGGAGTGTAAAAACCAAGTTACCATAGTAGTTTTCAAACTCTGGTTGTCTGCTCTGTGTGAGAGTCAGTCGCTATTCCTAATAGGGAGTCAGTACTGTTATTCCTTGGAAACTACAGCTCCCAGACTTCTCCTGGATTACCGTCACCTGTGTGTGCGCTGGCCACGCCCAGGTGAGGGTCATTCCTCCCAGATAACCTTGCGCCCCCCGTTAAAAGCGAGGGTCCACGAGGTTTCGCTCTCTCTTGGCCCCCTACCCTTGTGTGTCTCGCACGTCCCATCCCTTATTGTGTTCCCCTCTCCCCATTAAAGTGCACCCACGTGGGAGCCGCGTGTCCTGTCTCTTCCTTTTGCGTCTCGTCCATCCTGTGTTTGTCCACACACCCACGCCGCGTGAGGTCCCGGACTCCGGGAGGCGCCAGAGGCCCGGAGCCCGGACCTCGGGTGGAGAATCCAGCACGAAGTAGTCCCCGAGTCACGGCACCAATATTATTCCTTTAAAAACGGCTTTTAACGGGGGGCGCAAGGTTATCTGGGAGGAATGACCCTCACCTGGGCGCGGCCAGCGCGCACACAGGTGACGGTAATCCAGGAGAAGTCTGGGAGCTGTAGTTTCCAAGGAATAACAAGTACTTCTTTGGTTGTAAGGGTAAGAAAACCAACAGAAATGAACATAAGTCTGTGGGACAGCATCGTGTATAGAAAACATCCCCTTTTGACATTGTACTCTGCTGCCTCCTATTGGAAGGATGGTGTCCGGAAGTGAGTTCTTGTGCTTAAACCCAGGGTTGTCCTACACACATGCCTCCACACCCGCCACTCCTTCATGCCAACCCCCCACCCCATTGCTCTTTAAGTTTAATTTGAGGCTGAATTAGAGAGCTTATATGAGCTGATGATAGTCAGCTATTAGCTGTTGGGGTGATACAGCCAAAGACTTTATAGCTGTGTACCCAGTAAGATTCTCTTTATGTGACACACTCTCCTTTCTGAAGTGATTCTGCCTCATTAACTGGAAGCTTCATGTCACATGACGTCAGAACACCTAACTCGCTTTGGGGAGCTAGGATTCTGCTGTGACAGAGTCGCTGCTTCGGGCCAATTCTCGTTTTCGCGGTAACGCTATGGAAATGCTCTGAACTTCAGAGCCCCTCTCTGCAAATGATTGACAGGGAAGAAGGACAATTATATCAAATTACCATTAGGATGGTCAAGACGTCATAAAGAAAGCCTGAATTGTTTGTGTTTATTTCCTGCCCTTTAGTTCACAGCTGCGGTGTGAACTCTCTATCATTCCATCCTTCGGGGAACAGCCTGGTCACGGCCTCTTCTGATGGGACACTCAAGATTCTGGATCTCCTAGAGGGAAGGCTCATATACACACTTCAAGGACATACGGTATCAACGCTGAGATTTCTGTTTTGTGATCAATGCTTTTTAAAGTTTGGTCCCGTTCATTACATGTGCCTTTCTTATATGATGCTGGCTCTCCGCTCTGACACTCAGCCTTTCGCTCCTGCCCCCATCCCTCCTATCCTGATTGGTGAGTTTAACAGTAGCTCAGCAATCAGAGCCTAACACCTTTTGCTTCCCTGCTTTAGGCTGGGCGCCTGCCCCTGCTGTTTTTCTCCGATAATTCTTGTGCAAAGTCTTGTCTTCAGCCAGTGTCACCTGTAACTAGGCCATCACACCTGGCTCATTGTGATTATTATTTCTAGAACACCCACTTGCCTTCCAGATAAGCAATATTCTCCTTTTAACAAAGTTACTGCAGAGAAAGCTGATATTTTGGCTCTGGTATTTCTTTTTTTTTTTTGGTTTTTCGAGACAGGGTTTCTCTGTGGTTTTGGAGCCTGTCCTGGAACTAGCTCTGTAGACCAGGCTGGTCTCAAACTCACAGAGATCCGCCTGCCTCTGCCTCCCGAGTGCTGGGATTAAAGGCGTGCGCCACCACCGCCCGGCGGCTCTGGTATTTCTTATTCTTTTTGTCTAAACCAATTTCTCAATTGGTTTAGAAAAACATTGATATGTTTTAAGTCTATAAACTGTTCTCTTATGGGTAAATATTCAAACTTGTAAGCTTTTCAGAGCAAATTGTTTCCTTTTTGCCTCACGCACTGGGGATTTTCTTTTAGGTGAATATAAGCTCCCCACATTTCAAAATAGAAAGGGCTTTACAGTCTAGAAAAGAAAGGTTCTTCCTGCCTGATCTGTCCTACCCAACTTCCTGCTCTGCCCTGGTCTACAATAGGGTTAGGGCAAAACAGAACCAGCTCAGTCACGTGCAGACACGTGCAGTCAGAGAAAGTAAATGCAATCAATGAGAATGGCTAAGGCCTGAGATATCTATAAAGTAATACAACATAATTAGGAAAAAGATAGAACAGCGCTGAGGAGAAACACTCTTGGCACACAGATAGCATTTTCTTCCAGGGTAAAGGTATTTATGAGCTACAGCTGGTAATGGCATCCTTGTCCCTTTGATAAGAAGCCCTGGCAAGTGGCTAAAGAGAGGAAGACCTTACTCCATGACAGTTCCAGAAAGAGTAGTCTACCACGGCAGGGTAGTCATGGCAGCAGGTGTTGTTGGTTGTTTTACTCTTTGTTCTTTTGGCTCCTTTGACTTTTTTGAAGGGCCCACCATCCAGCTCTCAAATAAATGAATGCCCAGCCTTAGCTTGGCTTGTTTCTTGCCAGCTTTTCTTAAATTATCCCATCTATCTTTGGCCTTAGGGCTTTTATCTTCCTCTATTCCCGTATACCCTTTCTTTCCTTCTTATTCTGTGTCTGGCTGTGTAGCTGGGTAGGTGGCTGAAGTCCTCCTCCTTCCTTTCTAATTCCCAGATCCTTTTTCTCCCAGATTTTTCCTCCTGTTTATCTTCTCTGCCTGCCAGCCCCACCTTTTTCTCTCTCCTGCCTTGCTGTTGGCCGTTCATCTCTTTATTAGACCACAGGTATTTTAGACAGGCACAATAACACAGCTTCACAGAGTTAAACAAATGCAGCATAAACAAAAGAAACACACCTTAAAATAATATTCCCCAGCAAACAGGGGCATGCTGTCAGACATTGCATTACCTATCTGGAAGCATAGAGGGAGAGAGAAAGACAGAGAAGAGAGCGAGAACTTGGCGTGGGACCAGGTTATAAAACTACGAGGCACACACACACGCACAGTGACGTATTTTCACCTCCTGAAGACTCCATATCCCCCAGACAGCACCACCAGCTGGGCATTAAGTGTTCAAGCATAGAAACCTATGGGATACATTTCACATTCAGTAATAACACAGGATATATGTGAATAAGGCAAAGTGTTTTCTCTAAAACTTTGTATATTAGTTTATGTTAAAAAATAAACAAATGTTAATATTGCAAGATGAGAACTAATCCCTCCAGTTGTGATGGACTGATCTCATGTAAAGTACAGGAATTGTTCAATTTCCAGTGCTCTCAGTAGATAATTTCGGGAGCTTCCCCACTGGCCTCCGACTGTGCTGTGCTGTGCATCCTCAGGGCTGGACTGCTGGCTTTGACTCCTCACAGTTCTGCAGCCTTCAGGAGAGAGCACCCAGTGGAGCCTGCTAGGGTCATGCGGCTCTCAGTGCCATTACTTCATATTTATTGTTCATTTTTAATGAGTAAAGCTAGAAAAAGCTTAAACAGAAATTCTTACCAGCTTTTACATGTACAAACTTTTATTTTTTAAAAAAAGGCTTTATATAAAAATTCTTTACAGGAGAAAATGGCCGTTCCTTTTGCGATTATCACTTCCTTGTGTTCTAACATTCCTGGGTCAGTTCTGTATCTGCGCTTGGCCACCATTCGTTGCCAGCTACTGGATGTGTCCGTGGGACGCTAGCTGCTGTGTGACAAGTTGGACCGTGGCACTCAGTCCTGTCGCCCATGAGACATCAGCTCTCAATCCTCTTCTCTTTACTTCCCTTTGTCTCTCAGGGTCCTGTCTTTACTGTCGCATTCTCACGGGATGGAGAGCTGTTTTCGTCAGGAGGTGCGGATGCCCAGGTTTGTACACCTTTGATTTGGATCGAAGGACCTGATTTGCATAAAGGAACCGTTGATGTCCACGGGACACACATCACTTTCTAGCCTGTGTGTGCTGAGACGATTACCAGTGGGGTTTTATGTTAACTTAGTGTCAAGTTTGCTGTCGCGTAGTTGAAATAGTTACAGCTGAATAGTTTTAAGAATTCTGTAGGTATTTTCTCTTGCTCTAGTTTATGCTTAATAATGCATTTAGTTGACACCGAGTGCCCAGTCTCAATGCCCTTCTTACCCAACTTATTGTCTAAGATTTTGTCTGTACTTCTTGTTTCTTCAAATGTTGAGCTCTCTGAGGATGATAAATTGAAATCATTGATGAGGCAAATCTACGTTTACATGAGATGACCAAAAGTTATTCATAGCCAGGTTATTGAACAAAATGATGGTCAAGTCAAAAGCGTGGTGTGGGGCTTTGGTGAGGGGCAGAGAGAAATATTTTAAGTTTATAAAATATTAAAGAATTTTGTTTGGTTTAGTTTAGATTGGATTTGGGGGATATTTTTGAGACAGGGTCTCACTGTGTATCACAGACTAGTGATACTAGTGAACTATATATAGAACTCACTATATAGGCCAGGCTGACTTCAGACTTACAAAGGCCTCCTGCCTCTGTCTTCCAAGTACATGACCTGCACACCCAGCTCAAAGTAGAAATTTTAAGTCGGGTGTGAAGGCAATTCAGAATGCTAAATCTCTTCCCTGCCCTGCCTAAAATATTGAAGAGCAATGATGGACGTGTGTCTCTGCACACAGACACTCTGATGCTCAGAACAGTTTTAGATGCCTGACTGTTTAAGACCAGCTCTGTGGTTTCATATGCTGGCCACTAACTACCAATGCCTTTGACTCTGTAGGTCTTGCTATGGAGGGCCAACTTCAGTCAGTTGCACTGCAAAGACCCTAATAAAAGAAACCTCAAAAGATTGCACTTCGAGTCCTCCCCACACCTCCTTGACATCTACCCGCGATCACCGCATCTCCATGAAGAGAAGAAGGAGATTATTGAAGTGAGTACATTGTGCATATTTCTTTTTACATGTTATGATCATTGTAGGGCTGTTATTGAACCCGGTGCTGAAAATTAGACTGGTTTATATAAAGCCTGGCCCTGCCCCGAAACAACAGAGCTTGGAGAAAGTCATTTATTTATTTATTTATTTATTTATTTATTTATTTATTTATTTATTAAAAATTTCTGTCTCTTCCCTGCTACCTCCTCCCATTTCCCTCCCCCTCCCCCAGTCAAGTCCCCTTCCCAAAGAGCAATCAGGGTTCTCTGCCCTGTGGGAAGTCCAAGGACCACCCACCTCCATCCAGGTCTAGTAAGGTGAGCATCCAAACTGCCGAGGCTCCCACAAAGCCAGTTCGTGCAGTAGGATCAAAAACCCATTGCCATTGTCCTTGTTTTTTGTTGTTGTTGTTGTTGTTGTTTTTACTCCTAAAATCAAACCATAGGTATACAGTAGTGTGTCCTAATGTGACTAGCTTAGATTCTTCTTGACGGCTCGGAAATAAAGCTAAAAATTGTGTTGGCAGGAATAGAAGTGAGAACTTAAATCTAAGGCTGCGGAGTCTGACTGTGGCTTCCTCGCCGGTCACTTTGGGAGAGCTGGTTTGAGGGCCATTATGAGGATAGGACTGAAAGGCAAGCGTTTTTATAACAACTAATGAAACAGGTCTCCAAAACCACTTTATAGCCAGACAAACTAACAGACCCACCCATAAACATTTAAAGAAAATATTTAGCATTAAATATAATAAGTGAGGCCATATTAACGATTAAGACCAATTTGCGTGCTTGCTTGCACACTTCCCAAGAACCTGGACTTGAGGCATGACGCTGTTTGAGTTCTTTTATTAGTTGAGTGTAAGTGCATTCCCGTATTTCAGCCCATCGATGCAAGTTTTCTCCCTTCAAAGGAAAACCCATTTGTGCTGAATCCTTAGCTCATGTTAGGCTGTTAGACCATCTCTTACTGTTCTTTTTAAGTCTGTTTCTGTTCCAAGAGCTGATATCAGAAATCACTGTCTCCCTGCTCCTTTGAGTTTGCTTTTTTGTCATTACAGATGATTTTAGAGTATTTCTTTTGCTTTCTTGTGTTTTGGTTTTGAGACAAGATCTCCTGTAACTGAGATTGACCTTGAACTCACTCTGCAGTGGAGGATGACTTTGAACTCCTAATCTGCCTGTCACTGCTTCCCAGGTGGTGACTGCAAGCTTCTGCCGCCCACACACCCTGCTGAGCCCTGAGACCATATCTGAAGGCAGGACACAGTAGCCCAAGTCACCCCTCAGCCACCCCCTCTGTCCTGACCTCAGTCACTTCTCTAGATCTGGTTTCATTACTCCTGGTCATTCTCAGGCCTTTCCAGGACTCTCACTTGAAGCCTCCGTAACTACGCTCTGGGTGTTCTTACTCTGTTTGCTTGTCTTGGAATAGGGGTCTCAGGCTAGCTCTGACTACCCTGGAACTCCTTATCCCCAACTGCTAGGACTTCCACGTGTTCACCATCCCACGCAGGAGAGTCTTTCTTAGATTTTGTCTAATTCAACTGTATTTTGGGGCTTTCTGGGTTTTTGTTGTTGTTGTTTTATTGGCAGTGTTGATTTTCCAATTCTTTACTGTAATTTGTATCCTTTTGAACAATATTCTGAGTATTAATCATTGTACTTCATTACATGTTCATGCGTACTCTGTCATTATGCGCATGCCTGTGCACACTTCTATGTGTGTGAGCCTGTGTGTGTTGATGCCGAGAATCCAGTTCAAGGCCTCTTACGTGCTACAAGTGCTCCACCCCAGAGCTCCAGTCCTTGCCCTCATTTTCCCTTTCATTCTTTAAACAAAAGAATATACATTTTTAAAAGAATTATTTGTTCTTATTTCATGTGTGTGGGTGTTTTGCCTGCATGGATGTCTGCACAATGTGCACAGTGTGCTTGTATTGCCTGCATGGATGTGCGCACCATGAAGCCAGAAGAGGCTGTCAGATCCCCTGGACCTGGGAGTCATAGATGGTTGAAAGCTGCCATGTAGGTGCTGAGAATCAAACCCAGGCATCTGTGGAAGAGCAGTTAGTGCTTCTAACTACCATCTCTCCAGCCAAAAAAATGTAATCATTTTCCTCAGTTGCTAGAGTTGTTAAGTGTGCTGGCTGGCCTCCTGTGATCACACAGAACACAAAATACATGTGGCGATATTTTTTTTTTTTGAGAGTCTAAAGCTAGTTTGGTGGTCCTTGGTGGCTCTTACTTCAGCATTTCTGTGGCTTGGCAGGGCTTGGTCAGGGTAAAGAACTCCTGGCCATGTCATTTACGTGACGCTCACCCAAGTGACATGTGGTAGAACTTGAGTGGTATTTCCCCCGCATCATGCTCTCCAGGCCCAGACATAAAACAAGACATTTGCTCCTTGGTTTACTGTCATCCTGGGCCATTTGAGAGAGCTAGGCTTTCAAATGTCAACAGGTTGACTGAGCAACTCGTTCTGACTCTTTAGTTGAGAGCCCTGAAACCACGCAAGCTCCTTTGTGCTTCGGTCAGGATGACCCAGACTGGGCAGAGATGCTCTCAGCTACTTTCCACGTGTGCGCCTATGTTCCTATTCAAAGCTGCCTCTTCATCATGGAACTAGAGGCCAATTGCACGACACACAATGCAGAGAACGTGCCTGAATATTTTACATGACCCAGAAGAAGGCCATCTTAGGTACCCAGCTTAAGTCACTTGTATGTACCATTGCTATTTGAGTTAACCATCTAGTATGACTTTTTGTAAAAGACTTTCTGACACTGTGTCAGAGAACTAAATGGATTCTTTGAATAAACAGCCAGTCATCTCGTTTTAAAAATAAGCTCACAGTAACACAAAATATAATGTGAAGGCGTAAGTCACGAACAAGGCCACACCAGTTTGGAGTTATGATTAATAGGGTGTTATTTATTTAAAGGGGAAAACTTACAGATCACCGTCCCAGACAACAGCCATCTGCACAACCAGGAAGGGAGTCTAGTCTCCGGCGGAGCAGGAAGTGATGAGAGCAGAGGAAGTAGCTGCTTTTTTAAAGGGAGAGAGACCACGCCCCAATGGGCTGGTATCACAGCAGCTATTGGTTGGAGGAGCGGAAGGATCTCCCGCAACACCTCCCCCTTTTGTTTAAGTAAGAGAGTTCTAAACCTACTACGAAATTATATACAATAAGTACAAATATCCTATTCTAACTAGCTTAGGTCTTG
>NW_026067906.1:2473635-2506405 GCF_014885135.2 Alexandromys fortis
GTCTATGGTGTGGTGTACATATTTTAATTTACCAAATTCCATAAAGTGGAACACATCCATCTGCCAGATTTCATTCCTTTCAGTACCCTTTGGGTTACTCCCTGCAGGCAACAGTGTTTGATTATAGAAAGAACAAGTAGGACATCTCTTTATAATGTCTTTAGCTTGTTGCCATGTAATGGAAAACTCTTTCTTTAAGCCTATACTATTGAAGTGATCTTTTTATGAAATTCTGAGGCCTGCAACACACTTCCAATCAATAATTGATCAATCTCAGCGTTGCCTTGTGCTAGAGGACCTGGCAGACCCATATGAGATTGTATGCTGAATCCATTCATCCATAGGTGCTAATCTAGACCTTAAAGGCCCAATTATCTTTTTACATTCTATGTTTGCATTTTCAAAAGCTAGATATTCAAGAAGTATTCGTCTAGCTTCTGGGTCTGTTACCCCTATGTCCAGAGCCTTAATTAATCTTTGCAAAAAGTCAATAAAGGGAGCAGGAAGTGAAGAGAGAGAGAGATCAGAGGAAGTAGCCGCTTTTTTAAAGGGAGAGAGACCACGCCCCAATGGGCTGGTATCACAGCAGCTATTGGTTGGAGGAGCGGAAGGACCTCCCGCAACAATAATGCTTTGTAGAGAGCATATTTTTAGCGGTTTCAAAAAAAAAAATAATTGAGTTATTAAGGTTTTGGAAGTTTTTGTTTGGTTGGTTTTTGGTTTTTAGAGATAGGGTTTCTCAGTGTAACAGCCTTGACTGTTCTGGAACTCACTTTGTAGACCAGGCTGGCCTCAAACTCGCAGAGATCCACCTGCCTCTGCCTCCCAAGTGCTGGGATTAAAGATGTGCGCCACCACACACCGCTATCACATTATTTTTTAAGTCCTCACATTAATGGATATGGATCCGTCACAGAAAGAAAAACACAGGTAAAACTTTCACACAGATGTCGTGAAGATCAGGAGAAAATTACTATGCTCACTTGTGATAAACTATGTTTAAAATACTTAATTCTGTGGGTTAAAATTTCTCTCAAAGCTTTAGGAGGGGCACTTACATTACTTCAGAAATATTTTTAAACTGAAAACGTTGAGTATTCCGAATTTAAAGAAAATATAAAATTACTATTTTTAAGAAAAGGTTTTGAAGTAATTTCTCTTCTTGTTGTAGAGGCCAGGATTGTTTAATGTTTGAGTTTGGAGCAGTATCAACTCCCTATGATTTATACTTTATGTTTTCCTAACCTTCTGCGTGACGTTTTTGGGCAAAGCTTGCCAGCCTTAACCACTCTATTTGTATAAAGGTCGGGAACCCTGCAGAGTCTCAGGTGTGTGAATTATTAATCCTTACACGGATAGAGAGGTGACAGCCACATGGATCTGAGAAAACACCAGAGGAAGGCAGGTGAACCATGAAAGAAGCCTTGCTGTGTGGGTGCCCCTCCTGTGTCCCCTCCTCTGGGCTACTGACAGCCGCCACTGTGTCCTAATTAAAATGAAGCAGGAGACCTGTGTTCTGTGATGTCGGGAAAGCGCAGTCTTTACCCAGGGGTCCGCCTAGCCCGGATGCATTAGTAGGAGAAGTTCATGTCAGCCTCGCCAGCTGCCACGAGAGAGAACTGAGCTATACTGCTCCAGGAAGAAAAGAGAAACCCTGCTTTCAAAGAGTAGTCCTGTCTGACATTTGCGTAACAGTGCCTCTGGAGCCTTGTCTTCATTTACATATTTAATGGAAACACCAGAAAGCATTAGAAGGGATAGATCCTTATGAAACTAGTGGGTCAGATCGTTCTCCTCGGCTTGGCAGACTATTAGAAGGCATAGTCAAAATTATTAATAAAATAATTATTTTAATTGCTTTCAATTTCAAAATGGCCACTTGAATATCACCATTCTCTATAAATTGCATATGAAATTCAGCATGCTATTTAGCAGGACAGGACATATCCTTTTACTTAAATATTTTTTGATAGCCTGACCATGATTCCTTGTTGAAAATTCTGTTGTGATCAATATCTTATCTTACATCAGGTTTTAACCTTAATAAGGTTAGGAACATTACCACTGAGGATGAAAATATGGTTGCCTATCTACCAATCCTGGATTTTAATTCTAACCGAAGTACATGCTTATGCTTTTTGACCCCAGTAAATATCCTGAGGCACTTATATGACAGCAGTAATAGCAGTAAGAATGCTTAGCGCCTATACAATACTTTCCCATGCCTCTGCATAACTGATTTCATATTGCCACAAGGACAGATACTGGAAGTCGGCAATGCTTTTATCCGCACGAGAGCTGAAGTGAGTGGAGTTGGAGCTGGCAGTGCTGGCGTCGCAGCCCTGGCGCCATGGCTCATTGCGCATCTTTACCCATCTATCGCTGCGCTTCCGTTTCATAAAAGCTCAGACTGCCGGGTCTCCCTTTGTGCTGGAGGTCCCGGCTTTCGGACCCACCCGTTCCTTGCCCTTCATGAGCATGCAGCCTACGAAACATTACAGACTGCATCAGTACAGGCACTGATGTTGTTGGACTCCTTGGTGATGAAGACCCTCGGAGCAGGGTGTGGAGGGGCCTTCAAGACTCCACACAACCTCCTCCTCATTCAGTGACCTCAGTTTTACACACACACACACACACACACACACACACACACACCGCCCTGCTCAGCCGATGACAGCCCAGCCTCAGTCCCACCCATTTAGGTAACTTGACTTTATGTGACAGCATTTTCTGCTGCCACGCAGTAAAACACTAGGAATTACATACATTCCGAGCTGACAGACAGCCGAAAAGGTTTTTACTGGAGGTTCCTCCGCTTTTCTTGTAACTTAGCTTCCTGAGCAATTTCCAGTTCAGAGGAGGAAACCAACTAGTTGAGCATTTTTATGTCTACACTAGATGGCAGTAGAGAGAAGAGGAACCCGTCTCCCGCTAGCTTGCCCAACAGTGAAGAGTGAAGTCAGGTGTCTTCACAGGAGGGGTCTTCACCGAGCTGGGTGAGGAGGTGCTGGTTTTGTGCTGCGGACCCTCCGGAAGGAAGCAGGGGTGTTGGTCGGATTGTGTCTTCCAGCTGCACACCCCCTCTCTACCACAGTGGGCTGGATAAACATTCCTGAAACTACAGCTAGAGCCCGAGCCCGGTGGCGCACACGCCTGTAATCCCAGCACTTGGGAGACACAGGGGGATTGAGGCCAGCTTGTGCACAGCCATCGTGAGATCAGTCCCTACAACAAAACCAGCAGGCCAGCAGGCTGGCTCAGCAGAGCATGCAGCCCAGCCTGCCAACCTGACTCAAGTCACTGGGATCCACCTGGTGGAAGCAAAGAATCCAATCTCACAAATTCTCCTTAAACCTCTTGCACATGTACCACGGTGCACTCCCGTGTGTGAGTGTGCACGTGCACACACACACACACACACACACAGAAATGAAATGTAATAACTATAGCTCCAGCTGTGCCCATCAAGCCCGGGTGCTCAACAAGCTGTTCTAGCCGGGGCTCAGCCTGCAGTCAGGGTCCGTCTCTCCCAGGTGGATCTCGCTAAAGCGCTTCACACTTCAGCCTCCTGGTTCTCCCAGACTCCTTCACTCTTCGTAATCTGGCCTCTGTCAAACTTCAGTCTCTTTCTTTCCTGCCACCGTCCTTTGGCTCATTGGTACCATGCCCCTACCCTGCCACCGTCCTGGGAGGCTCTTTTTCTCACCCTATCTTTTTTATTTTATGTGTGTTAGTGTTTTGCCTGCATGTGTATGTGAGGGTGTCAGATCTTAGAGTTAACAGACAATTGTGGGCTGTCGTGTGGGGGCTGGGACTTGAACCCCGGGTCTGCTGGAAGATCAGTCAGTGCTCTTAACCACTGAGCCATCTCTCCAACCCCTCTGACTTGTTTTCTAAAGTTTGTCTTATTTTTATTTTTGTGTGGAGAAGTTGTGTTAAGTTGTATGTCCTTCATAAGTGTCCTCTGTCGCTGAGCAGTGAGCCAGCGTTTTCTTCTGGACCCGAGTGCTCTGAGTGGTAGTCCCATTGGTTTGCTATAGGGTCCTGCCGTCCGTATAGGGTGAGTAGATTTAATGTGGTATGCTTTGGGGGCCCTTGAATTTAGAAACAACTTCCCTCAGAGGCAGTCATCAGTCCAGAAAAATCATTCTGTTTTCTCTGTAATTTTACTGCATACATATTTCCAAATCTCTAATTAAATATTGTTGTGCTTTGAATGGTCGGGAACTTTGGGGTCCACTGGATTGTACTGAGTATTTTTTTTCTATAACCAGCCTTTTCATTTTGTATAAAAACCTTGAGATGCGTGTGTAACATGAGGTGCTACGTTTGTATGTTGTACAGAGCTGCGTGGACGTCAGTGACGTCGCATTACAGGCATTCGGCACGGTGTAGTTCACGGTTTGTCTGTTACATAGCGCTGAACACTGCTAACACGCCAAGCTCTCCGGTTTTTCCCATGGTGTTAGTTTAATTTTCACTTTTCTCGTGAATAAGGCCGCTGAGCTCCTCTGCATATTGTCATCAGCCCTTAGGTTTTCACTCCTGTGGATTTATTGCCGTGGGCTTTCTGCGTTTCCGTGTGAAAGCTTTCAGTAGAGATTTTAGTTATTGCCCCTTTTATATTAGATATCATATTACCTCCTCTGTTCCATTTCTGTGTGTTAATTTTATGGTATTCCTTGTGATCCCACAGCAGGTGTGATCACAGACACATTCTCCCCTGCCTTCTACTTTGCTTTTGCAGTTTTCCAGACGCCATTCTCTGCCTCTGGTTATAATGAAGATCTAACGTGTTTGTCCTGGAGTATTCTAGAGTCTGACATCACATTTGGGTTCTACTTAGCCCCTGCCTTCCCTTCCTAGCAGGGATCCACGGACCTAGTCAGTGTTCAGAACTGTCCGTCATCCGTCTGTTAACTAATGTAGCCACCGTGCCCTACTGTGTAGCGCGCCTTGCTTCTGAACTGTCTGTGGCACTCCTGTCTGTGTACTTGAGACTTCTTTAACGGCAACAGAAGTGTTAGGCTTTCCCATGAATTCCTGGTGAATTTTCTTCAGTTTTAAGTATTTGATGTGTCCATGTTTTAACTTCATGCTGAAATGCATTTGGGTTTATATGTTGGTTGGGGATAGCAGTGTTCTTCGCTCCCCTTAGCGGGGCTGGCAACAGTAGAGTCTGATTCTTTCTCCACAGGCAATCACCCATTTTTGAGTGAAGCTTGTCCCTCTGATTCTTACATCTTAACATTTTCTTTTTCTTTTTTTTTTTTAATGTACTGGCTAGGATTTTTTTCTGCATCTCTTGAGGTGGGTCTTTCTACTTTAATATTCCCCTGTAGGTGAATTACATTGCTTTTATAATTTGAAAATAACTGCTTCTGGCTTTATGTTCAACATAGTAATCTCTTTTACATTAGTAGGCTTTAGTAGATTCATGTTTTGCCAATAGTATATGCTTGTCAGTGAATATATTCTTTATTTCTAGAATATATTAAGAATACTATTTGATTAGTTTTTTTTACAAATAGTATTGGTTTCTTATGTAGAAGATATCACATTAACTTATTTTATGTTTGCACACAGATTAATCCAAAACTTGAGGTGATGGATTTGCAGAGTTCCTCTCCCCCTGTCGTGGATGTCCTTTCTTTCGATTCTGCCACAGTAAGTTCTTTTTCTTTAACTTCAGCAGTGTTAAATTACTTGCCACAATCGATTTCCTTAAGAAGTGTATGAGTTGAATAACAGCCTAACATTCCTGCATAGCAAGGCTTAGCACAAGTCACTTGTAGGTTTCTCAGCCACGAGGGGGAGCAGCAACCATTCCAGAACAGCTTTTCCTTTGAAGACCTTAAACTCAGTCTAATTGACTCTCCTGGCTCCCCGCTCCCCACCCCTACCCTGTTCCTGCCCTTTGTATATTACACTGCTGCCACAGGACAGACTGCCTGCTTTGTCCAAGTCTTCCAGAGATGCTTGCCATCTAGACTTGCCTTTAGAAGCTCTAAGGACAGCAGGCAGTTCCTTCTCTTTGTTTTTGTTAATCTCTTGATAGAAAAGATCCCTAATATTTGCAACTTTGTTTCTAAAAATTATCCACTAGTCTACACACTGAATGTCCAAAGGCTTCCGAATTAACTTGCGCCTTTCACCTTCTGAGTCCGCTCACTCTTCTACATCGATCCACGGGTCACCCCGCTGATTGCACAGCCTTGCGATGAGAACAGCTACTGCTAGGCTGTCCATTTAGTTCCATACCTTAGGTAAGATTGTAAAGAAACACAGCCTGGCGTAGCGGCTGGAATAGTATGGACTGCAGAGGAGTTCCTCCTGTGCCAGAAAGTACTCCAGTTACAAAGTGTGCTCTTGGCACTGATGCCCAGCAGAGGACATCTTCTCATGAGACGTTGTGGTATCAGCCAGCCACATGGTGGCAGCCAGGAGCTCACTACCAGAGGGAAAGCCCGGGGTCAGCTGGTGAAGTTGATCTAGGCACTTAAAGTGCTCATGTGTAGAACCCATCAGCATTTCTGCATGGATGAATAACTTGTCGAATTAAGCATTAACTAGCTGTCTAAAATTAGTCACAATGCCTTCCCTGTAGTAAGTCTTCAATGAATTTGTCCCAACATATGTCATTGACCTTATACATTCCAGTGAGCTGAGTGTTTCGTCCTATGGTTAGGTTGTAACTTATCCAGCAGTGTTCGTGGTCCTGAAATTTAGTGTTCCTGATCGAGAAACTATCTCGGATCATTGAAAATATTTGTTGTACTTATGGCGGCTCTGGCTCCTTGCCAGCACGCTTTAAATGTTGCAGAGGCTCATGGCTTGAGGGTTCCCAGCATTCCCAAGTTGGCTGTGAAAGATGAGCTTGTTACCAACCAGGGCAAAAGGGTGTCTGTCCCTTGGAGGTAACCCAGCGGTACCAGAATCAATTAGTTGACAAGGTGTCTGTGAGATTTTGAAGAGGGGTTCTGGGTAAGAAACATGACAGTTTGACAGTTGTTATAAACACAAGTAGGATTGAATACTACAGTGCCCACAAGAAGGAAGCTTTAGCCTGAATTATGTGACCGTGGATTTTTGTAAGAAAGCCAGTCTAACATCAGTAGCCTCACTTTTCAGACACCTTCCAGGTAGCTGATTTGAGAAGTAGGGAGGCCAAACCCTGCGGCGCGTGCCTCTCATCTTCGGATCTGGGAGGCAGAGGCAGAGGGCTTTGTGTTTCAGGCCACCATGAGTTACTAGTAAGACTCCATGCCAGAAGACGAAGGGCTGGCACGTGTCAGCAGGCAGTCGCCTAGCACATGAGAGCACACTACAGAGAGACTTGGCTGTCCTCCAGGTCTTCCTATGGAGAAGAATTAAGGCTTGCAGTGTAACCGTTGGTATCTTTCTGGTTTACACTTCTGTCTCCAATGCCTGGCAGAAATTTTGATGTATTATTTGGGGGTCAAAATAAGATGTTACCGAGCTTTTTTTTTTTTAAAGCTTGGTCGTACCTAAATAAATAAATAAATAAATGTCTCTCTGCGAAGGGCTGGTGCTGGCTATTATATAGACATGTTTTTAAAATGTTGATCTTCTCAAATGCCTTAATCTTTATTTTGATTATATCAAGTCGCTTATTATGTAGTTTTCTATATAATAAGAACATAGAAGCTTTTAAAAGAATCTTTTCTTCAGGCTTCTGGTTTGAATCCTAGTATTTTCATAAACGTAGACCAAGGTTCTGCCATTGAGCATTGAGTTTGGGATGACTGGGGTTTAGTTGAGGTTTGGCTAGCATGCTTGCACTTCTGGATTCCATTCCTAACAGGGGACAAGATAGCACTAAGGGAAAAAAAATAAAAAAATAAAATAAAGAAAAAACTGGGTAGTGAGGTGCACCTTTAATTTAATCTCAGCACTCTGGGGCAGAGGCAGGCAGGTCTCTGTGGGTTCAGGGTCACCCTGGTCTGCAGAACAAGTTCCAGGACAGGCTCCAAAGCTACACAGAGAAACCCTGTCTCAAAAAAATAAAATAAAATAAAATAAAATAAAATGTGCTTAGGCATTTAGCATTTGCTATGTATGCAGGGTGTCCCAGGTCCTCTTCACCACTTTTGTTATAGAAATAAAGTTGGAGACATTGGTTCGGACACTCTCTGTAAAGTGCAGGCCATGTAAAGCAGAGGGTCTGCATTCCCAGAATCTTGTATGAACTGGGCTTGGTGGCGAGAGCTAGTAATCCTGGACGAGGAGAGGCTAGATTTATGGGTCTGCGAGCTCACGGAGCACAGGGTCTAGCCTAGTTAGCAAGGCCAGTCTGGCTTCTCAAAAGCCATGGTGGGTGGCTTCCTGAATTTGACCTCTGATTTCCACATTTACCTACATACTTCCACCTACAGATGTGCCAGCTTGTTCTCTCTCTCTCTCTCTCTCTCTCTCTCTCTCTCTCTCTCTCTCTCACACACACACACACACACACACACACAAAGAGAGAGAGAAAAACTTGTTACCTTTAGGCAAATTATAGTCTTAAGTTTTTAATGTGTTAGCTTTATTGTTTGTCCTACAGGTAGATAAACAAAATGCAGGCAACAACTCTTACAGTTGTTCTTTTGGTCCCCCAAACCCTGAATTCTTCTCAAAGAGCAGAGACAGTGTCTTTAGCCTTATCCCAGCCACGGTGCGCAGTATAAGTGTAACGTGCGTGCCTTTTTTTAGAGTTGAGGACAGTGTTTCAGGTCAAATTAATTATTTATAATAAACTGAGAAGTTAAAGTTACATTGTAAGGGGAGAAAAAAAAGCCAAAATGAGCAGAGTTTTAAACTGTTGGCCAAAATCAAGACGGGCCGCATGGAGAAGCATCGCCAAGCTCAGCAGCAGCACCCGCTCTCGGTGGAGGGAACAAATGGCAGCTTCAGGGTTCTTGACGTCAAGTATGGCAAGCTTTCAAGGACGTGTTGGTAAGGGTAGTGTCCCAGAAGAGATTCTTAGTCTCCTGAGGTGACAATAGAGGACTTTTCCAGGCGAAATGAGCCCTTACCCTGAGCAGAGATGGGTAGGAATTTTTTTTTAACTAGAATATTTCAGGTAAGCAAAGCAAAATTAGTGTATTCCTTCGAGACTTTTGAAAATTTGCACCATGGTAATAAAATGTACAATAATCTACTTCTGGATTTCTCTTTCTCTCTTCCCTGTGTGTACATCTTTTGCATGCATGTACATACACACACACATACACACACTCACACACACATATACACACACTCACATACACACATACACACACACACACACACACACTTTCCTCCCTTCCTGAGGGGTGGCTTTGTACTGTGGGTGACCTTAAACTTGTGATCCTCTTGCCTTGCTCGACCTTTTCCCTCCACACCTGGCTAGTTTGGGTCCTCTGCATTGCCTTACCCAACAGATGGCAGATGTGAGCGACTCCTGGCAGGGTACCCACTCATATACATCCATGTCGCTCAGCAAATATTTATCAAGGAGCTGTTCTGTGTTGCTCCCCATTCTCGGTTTTAAAGAAATGAGAAGAAAACAATCAATTAAAATCTGCCCAGCAAAGATCCATCTTACACCCTCATCAGGGAAACAGGCATGTCTTGGATTAAAAACATAAAGTTTATGGGATAGTGGATCACACTAAAGGCTTTGGGCAGCAGCAAAAGGCTGCAGAGTGTGGACAAAATACCCATCATGCCGGGCGGTGGTGGCGCACACATTTAACTCCAGCACTCAGGAGGCAGAGGCAGTGGGATCTCTATGAGGTCGAGGCCAGCCTGGTCTACAAAGTGAGTTCTAGGGCAGTCAGGCTGTTACACAGAGAAACCTTGTCTGAGGGGTGGGGGGAGAGAGAGACCTGTCACATGGCTGGTGCCCTCCGAGGAAGGAAGTCCTGCAGTAACAATGAGAACAAGGACAGTAGCTAGCAAACGGAGGAAGCTGTCAGCCTCAGCAGTGGGGGCTTAACACAGGCTGGCTCAGGGGAGGTGGTGATGGATGGCCGGGCTCCGAAGACATTTTGAAGGCTGAGCCAAGAGGATTTCCTGACAGATTGGATGTCGGCTGTGGGACTCCCTATCTCCTCTCCTAGAGGACAGTAAGGTGGAGCCCTGAGTGATCTCCGGGCAGCTGGGCATATCTTCTGCTCAGCCTCCTTCTGACAGAGCCATGAGGAGAAAAATAGTTGTGGGTTTCTTGTCGTGGCTCTAGAACCAGGGAAAGGAGATTCTCGGCCGTCTCTGGGACTTTGGGAAATACACTGCCAACTGTCATTTAACGTCGTATTTCTCAGCAAAGCACATGGGCTTCTCTTTTGCAAAGATTTGACATCAGCCTGTTCGAGGGAAGAGAAAGGGTGCCCACTTTCATGGACCAGATGGCTCATACTACCTAGAAAACAATGTTGTATTGACACATGTGGACACAGGGAGAGTAGACTTCAGACAGAAGACTTCCACCGGTGTTGTGGCAACAGTACATCCTGGTTACCAGACAACATTGTGTAACTCGTTCAGAGTTATTTCAGTTCCTAACTACTTATGTAAGCAAAGATTTGGAAGGACTTACTTGAAAGAACACGGTGTTTGCAAATTTAAATGTCTTTAAACTAAAATGTATAACTTTGACAGCTTAAAATGCCCATGCGGGCTGGAGAGACGACAGCTCAGTGGCTAAGATCACTCACTGGCTCTTCCAGCGGACCCAGGTTCAATCCCCAGGACTTACATGGCAACTAGCAACTGTCTGTAACTCCAGTTCCAGGGCATCCAACACTCTATTTTACAGACATACATACAGAGTAAACATCCACACAGATAAAGATAAATACTTCAATCTTATTTAAAAAAAAAAAAAAAAAAAAAAAGCAGATGAACCTGTAAGTCATGGTACATTAGCCTCCTGCGCCCTCCCCTCTCCTGGTGCTAACTTCTGGGGTTTACCCACAAGCCTCTTTTAATTGGAGAAGGTTCTTTTTGAGGTTTTTAAGCTGTGCAAGCGGCTTATAATGCTACATTTGATTTGTAAGTTTAACACATACAATTTCTTATTTTGGGGGGGGAGGTGAAGGGTTTGAGACAGGGTTTCTCTGTGTAGCTTTGGAGCCTGTCCTAGAACTCACTCTGTAGACCAGGCTGTCCTTGAACGCACAGAGATCCACTTGCCCCTGCCTCCCAAGTGCTGGGATTAAAGGCATCCGCCACCGCTGTCTGACACACTTACGGTTTCTAAACCCAGATGTGCTAGTGGCTTATAGTAAGCCTTAAGCACTGTCTCGGTGGCCCTGCAGTGTGTGTGTCCCGCTCCTGAACTGATGGTTTGGAAGGAAATACACACGTGACCGCTGGACTCTTAACTGGTGCCTCCTTCGATACAACTTTCATTAAAGACTTTTTGGTCTTTATTTCATCTAATAGTAAATGCATTAAATTACACAGCAATGTTGAATGTTAGGTTCTAGGGTACTTAGTAGAAATAAAAGAGAAATTTTGCTGGGCAGTGGTGGCGCATGCCCTTAATCCTAGCACTCAGGAGGCAGAGACAGGCGGATCTCTGTGAGTTTAAGGCCAGCCTGGTCTACAAGAGCTAGTTCCAGGATAGGCTTCAAAGCTACAGAGAAACCCTGTCTCGAAAAACCAAAAGAGAGAGAGGAGAGAGAGAGAGAGAGATTTTTAAAAGATTTAAGAAATACCTTAAATTAGTCTTTTATAAAATTGAGATATGTGAAATAATTAAATTGTCAAAGGCGGTGAAGGAATAGAAGGTGCATGCTTAACAAAAGTAGATGAGGAAAACCTGCATCCATGGGTCACCTGTCAGTAAAAAGAGGCCTTGTAGTTCCTCAGATCCAGTCTTTAAAAGAGAAGAACCAGAGATGGGGAAACTGTCCGGATAGTTGGACCCTCACTCTTAAAGAACACCGCAGCCACATGCTATAAGAACCACCAACGTTTTAAATGCAAAACCGGCCTTCCCCTGGGTCCGCAGAGACTGCATTTAAAGCTCCAACAGCAGAAATGTGTACTGTGCTAAAGGAACATGGCCTCTTGTTTTCTGAACATAGCTCTCAGTACCTTAGTCTTCAATTCATCTCTCTGGGAAGGAAATGGCTCCGGCCAAGATTGTCTTTTTCTACCTACATGAATCTACCCTTCAGTAAAAATCATGACAGTAAGTCCAGGTTCTTTTATTCAAGTGTACCCTCTCCCCCCCAAAAAAAATTGCTAATTTGAGCTTCTTTATGGTTCAGAGTCATGGGGAAAGAAAATTTGATGAATTTACCAAAAATTGTGTACAAATCAAATTATATAAATTGTCCTGGTTAGATAATACGTTGTTCTGTCTCTTTGACCCCTGAGGACAAGAGAGGTTTCTTTTTCCATGTTAAGCGTGTTCATGTTATAGCAGGAAACTCTACAAAAGGTTTCTTTATGATATGCTATTGACTGCCTCACAGAGTGAATGACTGTTGCGGCTCCCTTCGGGAAATAGCACATTTCTGGGCGCCGGAGGTGTTGAAGCTGCAGATCTTTGTTCTGCCTCTAACTTCCTGCGGTACCATGTTTCTACACCGTGACTCTGCCCCGGTGACAGCACCGCCCCCCCCCCCCTGCCTGGGAACCTAAGCTGCATCCCCAGTTCCCACAGCTGAGGCTGAGGCGAAGGCATGCGGAAAATGCCCGCAGCTCTCAGCCCACACTGCCAGTGACAACTGGTTCCTTCCTCTTCCTGGGGAAGAGCAACATCCTCTGAGATGAGAGGACAGGCACTGGAGGAATGCGGGAGCAGCGGTGAGCCTCTCACAGGAGATTAATGACTTGGGGTAGCGTAGCGCTCTGAAATGGCTCTTCCCCTGCCTGTCAGCATGAAGAACTTCCTGCCCACCCAGAGGAATGCAAGGCCGTCTGTGGGGCTGTGGGATAAAGTGACCTTCCTTTTAGCCCTCCTGTGCGCTGTGCCCGTCAGGGTCCGAGCATTGGGAGCTGCTTAGGTGGTGAAACGAGTGGCCCTGATCCTTCCTCGACAGTGAGTTCTACGGAGGCAGTAATGCGTTTGCTGGAGACTTCTCAGTCAGTCCTTGGCACTTTCTGAAGTTACAGGCTATGAAATCTTGGGGCTTCCGAGAGATTCACAACCCCATGATCTTGGCTCTTCAGGCCAGCACTGGCTCTCCCTTAGTTTTGTCTCTTGCCAGTTCCCTTCTGTTCTTGGGACAGCCAGACAAAATAGACGCTATTACACCTGGACCGCAACGTATGCGCATACATCCTCAGGCACAGATAACGAGCCTTGTTGCTGAACCAGCCAGCCAGTCCCATTACTTAAACTTCTGGCTGACTTAATTTGTCTTTTACATTTAACACGTTTCAGAGTGATTCGATTTCATTCTTCCTAATTCCTACAGTATTTTCTTCTTCGCGGGAGATAAGACTCTGATTTTCCATGTGCTTTTAAACTTTCTTTTTTCCAGATCACTGCAGATTTTTGGTGGGTTTCTGTGTTTATGGTGGCTAAATTCTTTACTGTTTGTTTTCAGTAGAAGAGGGGATGGAGAAGGAATGTCAGGCATTTCCTCTTCCTCTCCAAAATGTCCTTTTAATGAACATTCCTCTTCCCTCCTTAGGAACTAAGTGTTTTAGTTCCCAAGGGCCTTCTGAGTGTCTTCTGTGACAGTCCAGTCCCTTTCTTTGTTCCCCAGCCTTTAAAAGGTCATTGGTCAGTGTGTTTGCTATCTCCACTTCCCTCCCAGCCCTCTCTAGTCTTGACAAAACTTCCAGGCCTCTGCAAGGAGTCCCTTGTGTTAAACTGTTGCAGCTAAAACAACTGTTTCAGCTTATGCTGTTCAGGGAGACCCTGGATAACATATAGTAAGTCACCCTGAAGAATGGACAAGATCTAAACGCAAAGATCTCTAGGAAAGAATGCTCGCCGCAGCGTTGTTGCTGACAACATCCGCAAGAAAAGAACGTAAAACAGATATCCTTTAGAAGATACTGGCTAGACCGAGGGATAGTGTGTCAGCAGACGGGCTGTTATGTGCCGGTTCTGTGTCTAATCACAACTAAATGCAATGTAACACGGTTCTCTCGGAGGTCCTGGTCGGGTAGAAAAATCTATGGAGCACTGCTAAGGCATCTGACTGACACTGGCCTGCTTGCCGTGAGGACTGGGTTCAACTTCACCCCCAAGGGGAGAAAACCGACAAAAATTCAATGTAGACCGAGTTTTCGATGAGAGTACAGTGTTCACGGGTTCATAGTGGTGCCGTGGTTATGATAGAGAATGGTCTACTCTTTAGAACACAGCATTGTCAGAGTGTGGGTAAAGGGCACAATGCCACCAACTGTCAGGAGATTTAGGGGGAAAACTCAACATGACAGTTGTAACAAAATTTAACAATCTGCATTGTTATTCCCGTCCTCATTGTCCTCTGTTATTGTTTTTATAGCAACAGTTCCCTAATTTGAAACTGTTTCAAAATAAAGTATAAGGAACAGAATTACATTTTTCGATGTCTCAAGTGAAAATCCTCCAGACATCATATGAAAAGAGTTTTTTTTTTTTTTTTTTTTTAAAAGACTTTAATTTTGTAACAGGGAAGGGTGTGTTGATCCAGTCAAAATTCTTTCTCCATGCCTCCCATACTTTAACCTCATTGGTGGAATTTGCCCCAAGTCCATCTAGTTAGCAAGCAAATAATGAGACTGGGTTTTGTTTTTGTTTTTTTTACTTCTACTTGACTTTTGAATATGTGATTTTAGTCACTGTGTGGCATATGCTTCTACAAGCAGCAGCTTTTGTATTCTATAAAGAAATGGTTAAAGAATAAATGACAGTTGAAAAATAGTAGAAGGCACGTGTGTACCGTCAGATAACAAATCGATGCTGTCCCTTGCCAGAAGCAGACACTGTGCGCCCATTGATGTAGTCTCCCAGGAAGAGGGTGAGGTTGTTAGAATCCAGAAACTTGGAGAAGAGGCCTTGTCTTCCAGCCTCAGGAGCTAGGGGACAGACACTGGGGGTACACAGACCTTCAGTAGCAGTGACCAGCTGGCTGTGGGCCCAGGGTCACTAAGAACTGGGGGTAGGAGGACCCTGACAGGAAGAGCAGGCTTCCACCCCACTGGCCTGGGGTCCCCCTCTCACGGTTTCCCTTTGCAAAGCCTAAGGAGGATCTGTTGTCATGGGCTACTGCGGTTTGCTGAATGGCCAGTCTGCCTCACAGACAGTTCCAAAGATGGATCTGCTTTCGAGGATAGGAAATTTTAAAAAGAGCTTCAGAGCATTGACTTCATTCTGAAATATTTGTACAAATGCTTACTCTCAGTAGTAATATAAGATTTTCTGGAGGCTGCAGAGATGGCTCAGCAGTTAAGAGAAAACCAGAGTTCGTTCCCAGCACCCACATCCTCCCTCCAAGCCCTCCCGTATACCCCTCTTCTTTTACTAATTGTTATCACATGCATAAATGTATGTGCATATGTATTTCTAAATATTACGTCTCAGTCTATATAGGGTTACTTGTGTGTGTTTGAAGGGATGACCGTCAGGTGCCGCATGCCTAGCTGGTGTGCTCTTTCCTACTAGAGAGAACTGGTTCTTTCCCATCTCAGCTGCCAGTGGTCCTATACGTTTGAGGCCTCGCATACTCTTCCTGTCCACTTTGATGTGTCCATTGGTGTTGCCCTTGTTCAACTCTTCCTTGGGAAGTCATGTCACTGAGACTCTGTGGGTGTTGCTTCTGACATTCCTAGGAGCCACAGTGTCCCAGCAGACTCCCTCATGTTGATGGGAGGGCAGAACGTGTGTGTATATGAATCTATGGCTATAGTGGGAGAGAGTGCTTTTACACATGGTGCCTTCCGGGCTCACATACACGCAGGTCGTCAGGCTGGGCGGCAAGTGCCTTCACCTGCCAAGCCACCTTTCTAGATGTGTGTTTATTTCTGATTATTACGATAAACAGGAAGTATTGCCAAGCTAACTTCACATCTAGAGATTTGTGTAGCTTTGACTTGCTCATCTGTGCTTCTTAACCTGCCTTTTTGTATAATCTCACTTTTCTATTGTTTTGTTCATTTAAAAATTTATCTCTAGGTCACTTAATTCCAGTGATTGCCCTTTTGCTGGAAGCCACAAACATGCTGTTCTCATTTGTCACTTGTCTTGACTGTCGAGCTGTGTTGACATTTGGGAAATGATCATTTTGTCTTTATGTTTTGTTTCAATTCTCTTCAGAAATCCCTGAAAGGATTTATATATCTCTAGCTATTCTTTTGTTTTTTCATTTTAAGTTTTATTTTTAATGATAAATTAAAAAATTTTAAATATAGTAATTTAGTTATCAGATGCAGATTGATAATTTAAAACATGTCCTCAATCCACACTGTTTCTTTGCTTATTTGAATTACATTCACTAAACATACTAAGTTTTTTTTTCTCTAATGGCCTTCTCTTCTGTCTAGTTTTCCCATTTGATCTTCTCCAATGCCTTAATTGTTGTAGCTTTAAAATGTCCTTTCCGGCTCTTTACCTACGATGGAAACTTGAGGATTATCCCGCCAGTTCCCAGAAAACACCGCACTGAGCACTACTTGGCCTAGCATTTGGCTAATAAAATAATTTGAGAGTAATTGCCAACTCGAATAGCTTGTGTCACTCATCTAGGAATGTAGTATTATGGATGAGTATCTAATAGCCTTCCTGCATCAGATTCAGGAGCATCCTCATCACAGTCCTGTGGTCCCCGTAAAAATAGCCACCGTGTGCTACTTAGCATTTACCTCCTTACTTACGCATCCGCATGGATTCTCTCATTACACAAAGCAGTCTTAGGGGCGAGGCAGTTTGCCCAGAGTTACACGGCTACGAGGCGTGGAAGGCAAGCAAGGCCTGGGCTGGACTGAGTCTCTGCTCTGAGTCCCTAACTCCCCAGACAGTTAAGACCTCAGCCGCCTGCCTCGTCACTTAGAATCCTAGTGTTAGCTTCCTTCCTCACGTTGTTTCACAGAGTATGCTTCTCCACTGTAGCTTAGTGAAAAAGGAGGCGCAATGAGTAACTCTGATTATTAAATGTCATCTAACATCAGGATTTGCTAATGTTGATGAAAGGATGCTCTAAACTGGAAATCTGCAATGGGGGATAACCATTTCTAAAGTTTCGAGGTCACGCATAATTAAAATCACTCCTTATTTTAGCAGAGCTGCAAATTCATCCTTAAGATGAAACAAAGACAGTTGTGTGCCTTGGAATGTCAGCCAAAGAAGAATTTGTCTAAAAAATAGTCTTCCAGATTTGTGCTTCTAAGAAAAAACTATGTATGTTTGTGCAGTTCATTGCATACTGATGTTAATGCTATGTTAATTTTTTACATTTGTGTGTGTGTGTGTTGGAGTGAGCACAATCCACTGTGCCCATGCATGGAGGCCAGAGGACAGTTTGGTTCTGTCCCCCAACCAAATAGATTCGGGAATCAAACTCAGTTCATGAGGCCTGGCAGCGAGTGCCTTACTGAACCGTCTTGCTGGTCCCTCTTAACAGCATTAGAGATTTTATTTTCTTCTTTACTTTCCTAGCAGTCATTTACATCTGCTGTTCTGTCTTAACACTTGGGCACTTAATGTGTTAGGAACACCCCATGCAGAGAAAAACAAGCTCACTGATACACAATTAAGTGATATAAATTTTCTGGGCAGTGGTGATGCAAGCCCTTAATCCCAGTATTCAAGAAACAGAAGCAAATGAATCTGTGAGTTCGAGGCCAGCCTGGTCTACAGCGTGAGCTCCAGGACAGCCAGGGCTACAGAGAAACCCTGTCTCAATAATAATAATAGCAACAACAACATAAGTTCAAACATATAAGATTTTGTCTAAAAAAATTTTTTTTAATGTGTATGGATGTTTCATCTGTCTGTATGTTGTATGTGGTACCTGTAGCAGCCAGAAGAGGGCATCAGATCCTCTGGAACTAGAATTATGTTTGGTTATGAGCCACCATGTGGGTGTGGGAACTGAACCTGGGTCTTCTGGAAGAGCAGCCAGTGCTCCCTCCAGTTCCAGTTCAAATGTACTTTTAATTGAACATGTCGACAAGTTTCCCGAATTGTTAGACTGTAAGAATTTGTTTTAATTTTCATTTCAAAGTAAACCACAACCCACTACAATGTATTTAAAACTTCCAGTTTAGAGACCAGCAGTGTTTTCTCAGATAATGCATTGGTATATTTAATTCGGTGTCAAGAGCCGTCCTCTCTAATATTAAATGTGACGATTATTCTTACTTGGTTATTAGTCAAAGGAAATGACAGTTGTGGGCTTTACATCCCAACCACGCACACGTTTGTGAATTTGCTTGTTTGGTTTTAGCTTTTGCATTACCGCCTCTTTGCAGGCAAAGCAGGGTTCTCTTGGCAACGGGGACACTGCCTCTTCCTGTTGTGTGTTTGGTACACTAAGCTCGGGTATCCTATCCTCCTGCTGTAACTTAGGCTATGCAAAAGCTCTGGCCTTTCTGCGCAGCTGTTATCACATCATTTTCCCTCGGCCTTTTAGTCACTCCCTTTTCTAAATATAAGCGGAAATGAATTTTGTAAGAATTTAAGCAACAATTTTTATTTAAATCGGGTCTTTTTTTGTTTATTTGTACAGATGTTTGTTATTATTTGAGGCAGAGTCTCATTGTGTAGATTTGGCTGCCTGGTACTTGCTGTGGTAAAACAGGCAGGCTGGCCTTGAACTCACAGAGATTCACCTGTCTCTGCCTTTTACGTGCTGGGATTAAATGCATGAACCACCACACCTGGCTTAAGCAATCCTTTAATCGTGTGTGTGTGTGTGTGTGTGTGTGTGTGTGTGTGTGTGTGTGTTGTGACCAGAAGTAAGGATGTACTCAGTGTGTATCTGTTCCTTCTGCCTCTGCCCTCCTCTGAGCCACCCTGCCCACTAAGGTATAGATTTGGATCTGACAGTAGTGACTGGCATTTGTTTTGTTTCTTTTTTGTTTGCTTGTTTTTCTGCCTCACCTGTGCCTGGCCCAGTAGAATCTGGGGTGCTGGTGAACTAGTTCCAACCAGCCTGTGAGAGGAGAAAAGTCAATATATAGCAAATCAAACGTCAATACATCGCAAATCAAATAGGCCTCTGGCCATTGCCCTGTAAACCCAAATGAGTACATTTCTCCTGGGGTAGAAAATACTGTGACTGTTAACCAGAGATGAGCTGGATTCCTGTGGTTGTGCACTTCAAGGCAATGAGCCTGTGGTGTCGGCATAGTGAAGGAAGGTGACTCAGCCTGCGTCAGGGACTGATCCAGCGGATGGTGTTCATCTCACAAGAGACAAATGAGCCAGGCACTAGGTCAGGGGGACTGGGGACCGGGTTACAGCCGTGAGCGAACGATAGCATGAAATAGCTCACGAACCAACAGGAAGATGACTCTGGAGAGCCAGCTGGACCGCTAGTGTTTGTGAGGTGAGAGCAGACACAGTTCTCCTGAGAGACACCAGAGCTGAGGGCTAAAGCCTTGTTCCTCCACATTGACTGCTGGAGAGTTGGTCTGAGCATCGTGTGGGATCTTAGCAAAGACGCAGTCTCAGGCCTCACCCCAGATTTAACCAAATCAGATCACACCTTTTAATGAGAGCCCCCAAGACTTGTGCACATTAGAGTCCCAGAAGCGCTGGCCTCAGCTTCAGTGGGAGTTGAAGTGAGAGAGCTGGAAAACAGGAGCTAATGCAGAGACCCATCCTGCTTGGTGCTGTCTAAGAACCAGAACAGACTGGAGCCCAGAGATGGGACAGGTTACAGTGGAGAGGACTGTGGGGACCAAACATGCATCTTGTCCTTTCCAACGGAGAAATAATCTTCCTGGTAGCTGAATGGCTGCAGTAAAGCCAGCTAGGAACCTAAGTCAGTAATCCAGACAGAAGTGAAGGTAACTAAAATAACTAAAATGTGGCCATCAAGAGAATGGAATTCATTTGACAGATACATGACACAGCTGAAGGCTTGGAATGGACTGGAAAGACGAGAGTGGTTGCCAAGGATCATTTCTGGATTCCCAGTGTGTAAAATGATAAACTGATTCAGGGAAGCAAGGGATTTTCCTAAAGAAAAGGGTAGTATAGAAATCAGAGCGTGTAACTGTTCTGCATCTGTGTGGGGATGGAGCAACAAGCTCCGAGATTTCCTGAGGACACAGAGTAAAAAGGGGTTCAGTACCACACGTGATAGATCCCCAAGGTGACAAATGCACAGCTACCCTGATCTGATACGAGTTGTGTACAAGTGTGTCAGTGCTGTGCCCTCAAAACCTGTGTGAGTACTGCATTAACTAAAACACGTGCAGTGCGTTAACACTTGAAGTTGATTGCGGGCCTTGAGATGTTTTAATAAAACAACTTGATGAAAGTGGATAAACCTGCCAGGGAGGCAAGAAAAGACCAGAGGGAAGCATAGAAACCAGGAACCAGTATCGTGGCAGCCTAGCAGGGAAGAACATTCCAAAAGAATGTTGTCAGTCCACACGTCTGAAAAGCCAGGGAAGGAGTCTCTGTCCAACTCCGCAGACATTCCTGGTAGCCGTCCGAAGCGTTGTTTTGGTGACATCATACAGAGAGAAGCAAGTATGAAGAGAGCTGATGGGGAGGCGTGAGAAGAAAGAGCTCAGCTGGTGAGCACCACTGTTAAACCAAGCTGGGGAAATGTTCAAAGGAAGGCTAGTAGTTCGAGTGAAGGATGCTGGGTTTCTGGGAGTCGTTAGAATAGTGACGTGCACGGGTGTGAGGTGAGTGGGCAGGGGTGCACAGGTGTGAACCCTGAGAAATTACAATTGTAGGTATACTTTTCTGTCCCGCCAGCCAGTTCCCAAATAACCACACAGAGAATTATTAATTATAGGTGCTCGGCCAATAGGCTTGTTACTAGCTAACTTTTACAGTTGAAATTAACCCATATTTCTTATCTACACTCTGCCATGTGGCTCGGTAACTTTTTCCAGTACGACAAGTTCATCTCCTGCTTCCTCTGCATCTCCTCATGACTCCTGAGGCTCTTCCTCTCCCTCACCTCTCTTTCTGTCTGCCAGTCCCACCTAACCCCTACCTGTCCAACTCTCAGACAGTCAGCTTCTTTATTAAACCAATCACAGTGACATGTAATCACACAGTGTAAAGGAATATTCCACAGACAGCGGAGAACAGAAAAGCTCATCAGAGGTGGTGTCTCTGAAGCCACTGGTACTCAAGTCGAAGCTATAAGAACTAAACCATAACCAAAGGGAGAGAGAGAGAGAGAGAGAGAGAGAGAGAGAGAGAGAGAGACCAACTGCAAAGACAAGAAGGCCTAACTTCGTCCTGCCTAGTTATTAGCTATTCAGCTCTTTAGAAACCAATCAGAAGGCACCTTGGCAAAGACACACCATTACAAAGTACAAAAGGGGGCTGGAGAGATGGCTCAGTGGTTAAGAGAATTGCCTGCTCTTCCAAAGGTCCTGAGTTCAATTCCCAGCAACCACATGGTGGCTCACAACCATCCGTAATGGGGTCTGGTGCCCTCTTCTGGCCTGCAGGCATACACGCAGATAGAACACTGTATACATAATAAATAAATAAATAAATAAATAAATAAATAAATAAAATATTTTTTTAAAAAAAGAAAAAAAAACAAAGTACAAAAGGATTATTCTACAACAGCTACTATGTCTGGATAACATGACATTTTACACTAATTACTGTTTTAAGGAGTAATTATGTTATGGATAGGGAGGGTCAATGCAATGTGACTGTCAATTCCTTCCAAATAAATGTGTAAATATAAAGCAATTCTAATAATTGGACCCGTAACATTTTTGAAGGAACTTCAAAAGTAAATTATAAAGTGGATAGGCAAAACTAAAGAGCCCAGACTGCCAGAGTAAGTTTGGAAGACTTGCAGGCTGTCGGCATGGTGGTGTTGCAGGAGAAGAAGAACCTGTACTGAGAGCACAGAAGCATCCAGTGTGGACAGCTGCCACATGAAAGCATGGACCTCACACTTCTGTGAAGGTGGGCTCGTCCCTGGACAGTCTGAAAAGTCAAAAGGAAAATATGTCCTGACTTTTAACCACAAAAACTACCAGGACCAGATAGGTTAAAGACTTATTTAATATGAAAAGCCACACTGACTTAAAAGCTCTGAAAGAAATGAGAAAAGTAGGTTTATACATTGAGGGTAGCAAGGATTTCCTTAAAAGAAAAGCATGGACAAATAATAAAGGGAATGTTTGATAAACTTGGGTACATTAAAAACAAAAACTTAGTACCAGGCATGATTCCCATGCCTGGAATCATAACACAGGCTCATGATAATCATAACAGGAGGATCACAAATTTGAGGCAAGTTTGTTTCTCAGGAAAATATCTTAAAAAAACAAACAAACAAACAGATAAACACCCTGAAAACAAACACTCAGAGGATAAAAAGAAAACAAACCAGTGTAATAGGGCATTAGACACAGACCAGAGACGGGTATCCAGAGTATAGAGAGCTCTTAAATGTATATTGGAAACGATAGATAAACCAATTAAAAACTTGGCAAAGTCGCTCAGCAATAAAATGTCTCTTTGCAACAGAGGCCATTATAGAAAACCACAGCCAATCAAAATGCCGAGAACAAGGGACCGACCATGTGATGCCAAGACCTAGCTGCTAAATCTACAACACAACTTCTGCCTTAAGGCTGAAGGATCGTACAGAAAGATGGTAAGAGCCAGAGGAAACGGGATGTTTGCTGTGAGATTTCCCCTTCTGAAAATGCTAGAGAATCTACATCCATGAAGTCTCACCAATGTGGCTGTCTAAACGTGATCTGCACAAGGACGACACCAGTAGACATGTGTTGGCAGAGACTGCATGTTTGTTCCCAGCTACCCAGACCATGAGATAATCACACAGAAACTATATTATTTGCAATACTGTTTGGCCAATGGCTTAAGTGTATTTCTTTTTTCTTTTTTTTTTTTCTTTTTTTCTTTTTTTTGTTTTTCGAGACAGGGTTTCTCTGTAGCTTTGGAGCCTGTCCTGGGACTAGCTCTTGTAGACCAGGCTGGACTCGAACTCACAAAGATCCGTGTGCCTCTGCCTCCCAAGTGCTGGAATTAAAGGCGTGCGCCACCACCGCCCTGCGAATTAACCCATTTCTATTAATCTGTGTATTGCCACGTGACTGTGGCTTACAGGGTAAAGTTCCATCCAGTGTCTGTCTCTGGCAGGGCTACATGGCTTCTCGCTGACTCCACCTTCTTTTTCCCAGTATTCAGTTTAGTTTTCCCACCTAGCTCTATTCTGCCAAGCCACTGGCCAAAACAGATTTATTCATTAACCAATGAAAGCAACACTTCGACAGAAGGACTTCCCACACATGGAAGGGGAAAGCAGACGGGACCTCAGCCCTAGACAAAGACTTGTAGGTAACTAAGGAAATAGTCTGCTCTGCAAAGAGGCCCCCATTCGGCTGTCCCAAGTGGTCAGCCCTGAAATCATACACATTCAGGTAACTTTACACAGCCTGAGCAAGTTGTAGTTATATATTTAGGTGTATGTATAACAACAATTAAAGACATAGAAGTATGAATTTGAGAGTATGGGGAAGGCAAGTACATGGGAAAATTTAGAGGGAAGAAACAGAATAGGGAAAATGATGTAATTATACTTTCATTTCAAAAACAAAAATTTTTTAAAACTTGACAAAAGATTAAATTGACATGTTTATAGAATTTACTGACATATATATTAAATATGCTCACTGATCAATAACTCAGGAAATTCACAGTGATATTAAAACCATGACAAGGGGCTGGAGAGATGGCTCAGTGGTTAAGAGCATTGCCTGCTCTTCCAAAGGTCCTGAGTTCAATTCCCGGCAACCACATGGTGGCTCACAACCATCTGTAATGAGGTCTGTTGCCCTCTTCTAGCCTGCAGACACACATACACACAGACAGAATATTGTATGCATAATAAATAAATAAATAAAATATTTAAGAAAAAAAACAGCCACATAAGATAAATCATAATGTACCCATATTGGATAATGAAGTGATCACTGATGAGTTTTTAGAAAAATAAATAAATAAATAAAACCATGACAAGGTTTCCTGTCCGTATCAGGCAGGATTTTATCTGTGGAATAATTGTCTTTGAGATGCAAGACTGGAGGAGCCGGCTGATACTAACATGTTCAATGGCACTTGCTATAACTGACGGCTGTTCTGCTGAAGAGACATCTTCTGCGCACAGACCTTTACAGGAATGCCTAGCCTAGCATTTGTTGTTGGTTAACAGTTATCATGAGGGAGCCACTGTGGGCTTCCCGTAGTCACTAGGATACTGTTGAGCAGGCGGTGATAAGAAGGAGAATGGCCCCCACAGGCTCGTGTGTTTGAAACTTGGTCCCCAGTTGGTGGAACTGTTTGGGAAGAATCAGGAGGTGTGGCTTGGTTGGAGGAGGTGTGTCAGTGGGAACAAGCTTTGAGATTTCTAAAGATTCACGCCATTCACCGTGTGCCCTCTACCTTTGCTTGTGGATCCCATTTGTAGTTTGAGCGGTGGGTTCTCAGCTGCTACTTCCACACCTTGCCCGCCTGCCTGCTATGATGCTTCCTGCCGTGATAGTGATGAACCCTTGTCCCTCTGGAGCTGTAAGCCCCCCAAACACCCTTCTGTAAGTTGCCTTGGTCATTTTGTCACATCAATAAAAATGTAACAAAGACAGACAGTGACAGAGTCGTATTCGTCACTGTGGATGGTCTAACGTGATAACGAAATGAAACTGAGCCAGCGATCGCTTTCCAAGCCTCTGCCTCCAACCCCTGCCCTACCACCACTACCATGTTTTTCTGGCAGGAAGCTCAATTGGTGTCACATCTGCCCGGAATATTGAGAAAGCATGCATCTGCCCCATTGAATTGGCAGGAAACATTGGTGTTGCGTTTGCCTGGAATATTGAGAAAGCCTATATCTGCAGCACTTGAAGTTCACAGTTAGTTCAGAAGAGAGCGAGCACTGATTCTGTTTCACTTGCCGCCTCTTTCCTGATCCCCAGATGTTGTAGTCAGTGCTCACATCATTAATTAATGGTTGTCTGCTGTGGCATGGGTTTCCAGGGCAGGGTGGGGCGGTAGAAAACAGATCTTCCATTAAGGACCTGGTAATAGAGCCTGTGTTTTCTTAATCATACAGTGATAAGTGAAAGTACAGGGGCATCTTTATACAAATCTCATTTGTACTTTATGCTACCCATTCATGCCTTCAAAGTAGATCAGTTTCCATAGAAATGAAAATAATGAGAAACACTGGTAATGCCGGCTTTGTGTCCTCAGCTGTGTCCAGAGGACCGAAGTCGTTCAGATATCCCAGCTGACAGCTCCATAAGGGATGTGCTTTTCAAATCCTCTGTAAAACTTTATACCTAAAGCTTTTGTGTTTTTCTGTTTTTGTGTATATGTTTATTTGGCTGGCTGGCTGGCAGGCTGATTGGTTGATTTTATTGGTATATTTTATTAGTTATCTTGTTTTGTGTTTGCAACAGAATGCCTAGCAAAAGCAACGTAAGGAAACAGGAGTTTGTTTCCACTTTGACTTTGAGAGTACATTCTATCCTGGTAGAGTGGTCATGGTGAAAGGTGTGTACGGGTGTCTGTCCGTTTGATTGGAGATTTAGTTCCACTTAAAGGTGCCTTACTGTTCCCAGTGTACAAGTCTGACACTTAGTTTGTAAAATTTATTCCTAAATAGTTTAATTTTTAATGCTATTCTAAATGGAATTATTTTCTTAAGTTTATATTCTAGCAGTTGTTACTGAATTGGAGGATTTTTTTTCTTTTTCTTTTGTTTTTTTGTTTGTTTGTTTGTTTGTTTGTTTGGGTTTTTTTTAAGACAGGGTTTCTCTCTGTTGCCCTGGCTATGCTGGAACTCTTTCTGTAGTCCAGGCTGGCCTGGAACAGAGAACCACGTGACTGCCTCACAAGTGCTGGGATTAAAGGTGCATGCCACTACCACCTGACTAACTGGAGGATTTGACTTGTAGTGAAATATATGTAACAAAGAAGTTACTTTTTTTAAAAATCACTTTTAAGCGTGCAATCTACTAGCAGATTTATCGGAAAACTCACAATGTCCTGTCACCACTGTTTATTTCCACAACCTCTTGGCATTCCAAATAGAAACTGTTTTACCCAGTAAGCAATGTTACTTCCTCCCAGAGGCTAGTAACCTTCATCCCTGACTCTACCTCTGTAAAGTACGACGTGTAAGTGGACCGTCACACATCTCCTTCAGGCCGCGTAATGTTTTCAAGATTTTCCCATGTTAGTATCATCAGAATTCCTTTTTGTAGCCAAATACGATGTCATTCGCGATTTATACCATGTTTTGTCTGCACATTTTTCTGCTGATAGGTCAGGCTCTTTTTTTTTAAGCTATTGTGAGACAGGCCGTCACGGATATTGGCACTTCCATATTGGCTCTTTGCATCTGCCCTCGGTTCCTTTGGCTGTATATTAAGGAGTGGCATTGCTGGATCGCATGGCAATTCTGTGATCAAATTTTTTGAGGAATTGCCAAACTTCCCATAGCGGCTTCAGCATTTCCTGCTTTAAGCAGTGAAAGGCGACAACTTCAATTTTGTTCATCTTCACCAGCGCTTGTTATTTTTCTTTCCTGGAGATTCACAGTCATCTTAATGGAGGCAGATGTTTATTTTAAATTGAAAATAAAGTTCATTCAGCAATCTTTTTAAATGCTAAATCTCCTGACCAGGCAGACATATAGGAAGTCTTTCACAGAAGCTGAAGAAACATTGTAAATTTTCTCTGCGTACTGTTAGCTTTGTTTCTTCATTGTAACTGTTATTTATGTACTTTGTTATATAAAGAAGATAAATGATTCGCTGTAACCTGGAAGTGTTAGATATATATTTGTATATGCATATGTGTGTGGGTATTATTTAAGTTTGGAGACTCTAATTGCTCCTGCCTTTTCCATGGCATTAAAGACAACAGATTCTGCTAGCCGAGCTGTACCAGAGAAGGGTGAAGACATTTGTGGATATTTCCTGAACCCTTCCTTAATACCAGACCGCTCATCAACCACTGTGAAAAAGAAAGCAGAAGACTTAAGTGACCTCCCCTTGGAGAGCCAAAGAAGCGTGCCGCTCGCTGTGACTGACGCTCTAGAGCACATCATGGAACAGCTCAACGTCTTGACACAGGTAGGTTGACCTTCTGCCTTGAGCAGGCCCGGGGATAGCAGCAGGTGAGGCTAACGGTGCAGGGGGAATTTTGACTGGCAAGGCAAACTCAAGTAGTCATTAGCTAGACACTCTGGGCTAAGCTAGTCTGAGCAAGCTTATAAAGTATCACAGAAACATCCCCCCTTCCTCTGTTCCTCTCCCCCCCCCCCGTGTGTGTGTGTGTGTGTGTGTGTGTGTGTGTGTGTGTGTGTGTGTACAGTACCCTGTGCTCTCTGTGGCATCCTGTGGCATCTGTGCAAATAGCAGTGGTACTCTGCTATGAATGTTAATTGGTTTTAAGCAGTAATGTTTCATCCTTTGAATTTGTATAATATTTATATTGGTCACTTATAAAGAAATATTTAATAGCATAGAAAAGTTTATTGTAAGTAAACCCTCCTTTGTAGTACAAAATACTACCAAGTTTCTAGTTTTTCACTGATAACCCTCTGCCTGCCGGGTGTGCAATGTCTCTCTCCAGAGTTTCTTCCCGATGGCTTGTGTCCCCATTTTAGAATCTTAGCCAGTGTCTCAAGGCCATTTAGCACAGCAAAGAGTGCGATGGACCTTAAATACTGTTCTAAAAAGTCCCCCAGCTCTCGGGAGGTATAGATCTAACATAAGGGAAGTCTTGTGTTGAAAAGGAAACAATGGTTTCCCCAGTCTGCTGATGGTGTCCTTTAGAGACATCTTTTGTTCTCCTTGTGTGTGCATGTAATCTTTGCTGTGCACAGTGCACACACTGCCTCTCGCGTTACACAGAGCAAGGAGTAAATGCATGAGAGAGAGAGAGAGCAGCAAGTTTCTTGCCCAGAATAAATATTTCAGTCTCAAACACCCCCTGCCTAGAAATCCCCTCAGTGCTCAACACTGGTCGTGCATCTGCCATTGAGCCGCTAGAAATCATACAATGTCCACAGGACGCTGTTTCCCTTGTCTGTCTCAGGTAAACCATCAGGCACTGAAGAAGACTCAGTGGTCCTGCCAGTGTTTAGAACCAGTGACTAAGGACCCATTTTGTCCTACACATTCCCTCTTTGAAGTTACGCAGCGTGTCTGTGGGTGTGGAGGAAGAGCCCTGTGAGACTCTGAAGTCGTATTTGCTCACTAAAAACCCCATGAAGCACACCCATTTTCCCTTTGAAATTTTGTGCCGCAGGTGACCCTTCCTTGTGTTTACCAAACGCTTTTTCCTTTTAAAAAAAAAAAAAACTGCTGATCTCTCGGGCACCACATTCAGTTTCAGTGGACAGTGGTCACTTTCTTCCCTAACTGTCTCCTGTCTGTCAGGTCCTCCTTAGTTGTTTTGGTTGGTTTGGGGGGATTTGTTGGTTGGTTGGTTGGTTTTGTTTTAACTTCTTCAATACTTGAGAACGCTTGCTCTGCAGGTGGGCACAATAGCACACTAAGTTGGGAGCCCATTTTTTAGTCAGTTTGGGAGCAGGTGATTGATATTCAAGTCCAAAGACTGGCTGCTGTAGAGCTAAGCCCATCACTCTAAACACCAGGTTGCCCAACACCAATGCCTTCTCAATGGTTTTTTCCCCACCTCAGACGGTTTCAATTCTGGAGCAGCGACTGACTTTGACAGAAGATAAGCTGACAGGCTGCCTTGAGAATCAGCAAAAGCTTTTCAATGTCATCCAGCAGAGAACTTGACTGAGAAAGTGTGTGAGCACAAGCCAATAAAGGAAGGCCTGTTCAGACGCTCAGGCAGGTGTAGCCGAGCGGTCCACCCCCACCTGCACTCATTACCACAGCTTCTTCAGAGAGTGAGCAACAGAACAACAGGTTGAAGTCATTTTTTAAGAACTAACTTAAACACATAAATCAGTGTCAAGGATCAATTTAAGCTCTTCCCAGTTATAATTGCAGTAATGAAATTATAAGCATTTAAATCCCCCCCTCCCATATTATTTGAAATGTCAGTTTTTATCCAAAGTGTGAATCCCCACCGGGAAAGTAACCAGACCTCTAGATTTCATTGTTAAATCATTTCGATTGACCATGTTCAGGCAGTCCCTGAAGGTAATTCATGTATTTCTTAGATGAACACACCCTTGATGCGAAATAATTCACTTCCTTCCAGGTAGCATCTCAGAAAATACGTTATTGAGCCAGCTCATGTTTCGTTCAGGTCAGAAAAACTACCTCCTTATTATCAATGCCCTGGAAAGAGGCTCCCGGAAAATTTTCCACAGAGAGAATAGGCTTGATTAGCAACAGCAGCAGAACGAGAGTTCTCCTTGTTTGCCAGCAGCGAGAACCCACACAGCCTGAGTTACAACTGCAGCCTGAGCAAACACACTGCGTCGTACTGAGCTCTGTTGTTGAGAGTTCGCAGAGATTATGTTTGTATGATTTCAGTGTGCCCAATAGCCAGAATGATGAAAATATATACTCATGAAGATACAAATGAATCACGTGTGTTATTGCTTAGGGCGATGCCGGCTGCTGAATCGGCATATTTTTATTTAGAAAAAAAATCTGCATCTTGTTTTATTTTAATGAATTGTGATTTGAAATGAAAGGGAGGCAGGCATTCCAAATGACCTTGGTCACAAGTGAAGCATATTTATCTTCAAATGGAAATCAAAGTCGAAAAGAGGCGAATCCAAGGCAGCCAGCTTTGGGCCTGGAGAACAAAGACCGTATGTTTCTGTGGGGGCCAGAGGCTATCTACGGCCTGCAAATGAAGAGAAAATGAAGGCCTGGCAGGGTGGGAACTGAGAATTCTCTCCACTAGTTCCAGCTATGTACCCATGAGCTGGGCTTATCTTCTGTCTCGCTGCATGTTGTAAATGCCTTTTCTGTCCTGTGAGTGTGACTGTCTAGACATTTTTACAAGCTCACAAAACTGAGAGGCCCTGGACTTTTATACCTTCATTGAGAAGACTACATAAAAAATGAAATGTAACACCAACTTTTGTTTACTCTTTTTTATGCTTCAAACAATAAAGACAGTTCTCTCTTTTAAAAACCCAGAAATGTTATCATTGTCCTCCTCTAGACTGCAGTCCTCGAGTGGTAGTCTCCTGGAGAGCTCCCAGCATCCCCAGTCCTGAGCCTTATCTCTAGAGCTGTGACTCAGGAGGCCTGGGTTGCTAACTAGCTGAGGTGGTCTGGGTATTCATGGCCCGAGGCCCCTATTCTGTGGCTTCTGACCACCTGGGACGGCCCTTAATTTGCCCACCGTCACAGACCGTTGAGGAAAGGTACGATAAGTACAAAAATACCCTGAGGTCTTTCTTTTATGACCCCCACCCTTTTGTTATTGCTCTCGGGGAATCTCCTTGGCCTTCAGCAGCTACAGCACACTCCCCTCACTAACTGGGTTGTCTCCTCTTAGAGTGCGCTTTGAGTGTGCGTGCTTGGTTGAACAGTGTTTGTTTGTTTGTTTGTTTAAGGAGAAAGCGAATTTTGGGTTTTGTTTTGCTTTGTTTGCTTTGATATCCCAAGGACTCAAGGTCTCTCACCTAAGGATTTAGGATCTTGCCAGGGGTTGTCGGGTGGTCTGCCCAGGAGCCATCGCATGGACAGAGGAGGAAGAAACCCGCAACTGAGGAGCTGTTTTCATACCTCACAAAATGCTTGCCAGGCGCAGGCTCACTACAATCCCAGCTTTGTTCTCCATTCCAGAGTTCTATCAGGGAACGGCAGGAATTCTTCCTTCCTAGAAGACAGGTCAGGCGGGAGAGCTAGGAAAGTCAGATAACAGTAAGTGTCCCAGAGGATGCCCTAGCTGAAAGTTTGGAGAACTCCCTCAAGGCAGACAATTCCAATCAAGGGAGGCCACAAGGCCCAGCCGCCAGAGGGTGGGTGGGTGTGATGAAGGGGACCCAGAGGGAGGAACTAATAGGGTTGGGGTCAGGGGTCAGGCAGACAAAGTACCATCAAGATTGGAACCTACTGTTTGCAAGATGGGACCCTGCTCTGTTGCCATTGCTTTTTAGATAGTCTCTGTCAGCTGGCCTCCTGCCTCAGCCTGGTGACCACTCATACCTGCCTGAGACTTGTGCCCACTCTTTTTCAGAACCATTTTAGCCTGCAGCACAAGGGTGAGAAGGGGCCACAGGAGGGAGACCAGCGATGGGTTCCCTGAAGTGACCTAGGCAAGAGGTGGCGGTGGCTTGGCTTCTGCAGGAGGTGGGAGGTGGTGGGAAGCGATTGAGTGTTCTGTGTCCTCCCGAAAGGCGTGCTGAAGGGATGAACAGGGTCTGGGAGGCAGAGGAGTTAGAATGACTCCAATGGAAGGAAAGGTGTACACTTTATTAAGATGGTGATAGCGAGGCAAGGAATTCCTAGGGATGTGGTGATTGAGAGTGACATTTGGTGGTGCCTATCAAGAGGTTGTACTTTTTTTTTTTCAGGCACGTGGTGGTTAGTGCCTTTCATCTCAGTCCTTGGGAGGCAGAGGCCAGCAGATATTTTGAGTTTGAGTCAAGCTCCGTCTACATAGCAAGTTCCAGGTTAGCCAGGGATCCACAGTTGAGACCCTGTCCTTGCAGAGGTTTTGTTTTGTTTTATGACAGGGTCACATGTAGCCCAGGCGGACTCTGAAGTCCTGATTCTCCTGCCTCTACATCTCCAGTATTTATTACACAATTACCCATACTTCCATCCCCTGCTATTAATTTTTTGGGTAAAGTAGTAACTCAAGAATAAGGCCTCGCCAAATGACAAAACATTTGAGTTTCACCAGGCAGCACAAGGGAAAACATTTGCAAGGTATTATCACCGCTAAAAGGTGGTTTTCTGGCCGGGCAGTGATGGCACCCGCCTTTAATCTCAGTGCGTGGGAGGCAGAGGCAGGTGGATCTCTGTGAGTTGGAGGCCAGCCTGGTCTACAAGAGCTAATTCCAGGACAGGTTCCAAAAACTACAGAGAAACCCTGTCTGGAAAAAAAACAGGTGGTTTCTGATTGGCTAAACTGCTGGAATGTGAGTGTGCGCTCCCTCTTTAACTGAGGCCCTTGGACTGAACTGAGGCAGTATGGTCTAATGGCCTCTCACTTAGATATCTCAACCTGTCGAGATTAAGTTTGCATCTCACTTCCAAATTTAAGTTTTTAATTTTAAGAATCCTACTTTTTATTCTCATCTCAAACTATACAGAAGAAAATTGTTTAGGTGCTGCGTGCCAGGAATCCCAGCACCCGAGAGGTCTCTGAGACAGGAACGTTGCAGGTTTGAACATTCGTAGGGAAGTCCTATCTCAAAACACAGGACAAAACACGAAAAGATTGGGGCTGGAGAGATGGCTCAGAGGGTAAGAGCATTTCCTTGCTCTTCCAAAGGTCCTAAGTTCAATTCCCAGCAACCACATGGTGGCTCACAACCATCTGTAAAGAGGTCTGGTGCCTTCTTCTGGCCTGCAGGCATACACACAGACAGAATAGTGTATACATAATAATAAATAAATATTAAAAAAAAAAGCCGGGCAATGGTGGCGCACGCCTTTAATCCCAGCACTCAGGAGGCAGAGG
>NW_026067906.1:2506499-2524957 GCF_014885135.2 Alexandromys fortis
AAAAAAAAAAAAAAAAAAAAAAAAAAAAAAAAAAAAAACACGAAAAGATGAAGAAGTTTGGGTTACTGAACTCGGGGTGATCTATGAAACATAGATTCTTGGTAAAATTTGATGTTTATGCTGAGAGAAGAGATTCCTCTTATAGGATAGATATCTCTGTTTTCTCTTGTCTATACACACGCACACCCGCATGCACACACACCTATGCATGCACACTTTGTTTTTTTTTTTTTTTTTGCATAGTATTCCAAGGCGGTCTCCATGGGTACCCATCTTTCATCCTTCTGCAGTTACAGTTTGCTTCCTGCTCCATGCTATGCCTAACTTTTCACCATTTGGTCTCGCCCCCACTTAGCCTGAGCCTGCTGTCACCTCACCCGATTCTTCTTTGCCTGGAAACCCTTTTTTGCCTCCTCACCTTTTTAGAAACAAAACCAGCCAAACCAAAAAACACCTTCCAGGGGAGTTGCAGAAGGTCTTTGCAGTTAGGCACTTCCTATTCTTCTAAAGGAGCCGAGTCATGTGGCTCCCAACCTCCTGTTACTTTAGCTCCAGAATACCAGAGAGCCCGTCTGGGCACCTGTATTCACACAGAAACCCTTAAGTGGTTGTATTTCCCAGGATCCCTTTCTCTTGTGCGTCCCTGGTACTCTCTCCAGGTCTGTGCTCTGACACAGGCTGCAGTGTGGCTGACTGCTGTGCCTTAGACATTCTCAAAAAGAGGCAGACATTTGCATCTTTAACTTTGCCACTTGGCTCATCGGAGTGGCTCAGCAAAGGGATGTTGATTCTGTTGATTCTCTCTCTCTCTCTCTCTCTCTCTCTCTCTCTCTCTCTCTCTCTCTCTCTCTTTCTCTCTCTCTCTCGACAGGGTTTTTCTGTATCTTTGGAGGCTGCCCTGGAACTAGCTCTTGTAGACCAGGCTGGCCTCGAATTCGCAGAGATGCCCTTGCCTCTGCCTCTTGAGTACTGGGATTAAAGGCATGCTCCACCACCTCCCGGCTAAAGGAGTATTTTCATTTCAGGGATCTTCAAAACGCGGGTCTTCTCTTGGGGCCAAAAGCAGTTAAAAGTAGAGTGAACAGGAACAAATGGCCTCTGTTAACAATTTTTAAAGGTGGGGGTTGGAGAGATGGCTCAGCCAGTTAAAAGCACTGGCTGCTATTCCAGAGGTCCCAGGTTCAACTCCCAGCACCTCCATGGCGGCTCATAACTGGCTGTAACTCCAGTTCCCGGGTGCCCAACACCCTCATGCAGGCAAAGCACCGATGCACATAGAAACAATTTTTTAATGTATATCTATTTGAGATGAGTGAGCATCAGCAAGCCCTGCTGTTTGATCCATAGCTCTGTATTCATGTGCTGTCTATGAAACCAGACTCAGCAGGCGCCATTCTCTACTGTTGTGCCTGCAGGGTGGGAAAGACCCTCAAAGCTTAGCATCTCTACTTCTGACAGGTGAAAATAATCATGCGCCTTGTTTGTGAAATGATCTGCAGCGTAGCTGCCACCAAGATAGTGTTTAGTAATCATTAGCTATTATTGCTATTTACCCATCATCCCTGGACTCCATATGCCAGTAAGATGATGTCCATTGCCACTGAAAGGGACACAGACTAATATTTAAAAGGTGGGGGATGAAAGTGTGATAACTAATGCTATATTAACGTTTCATTTTTTAAAAAAATTCAGCAAAAAAGGAATGCATACATACATACAAGAAATTGGGATTTCATACAAAGAAAACCTTAGGGTGCTGGCCAAATGCTGGCCATTGAGTAGCTCCAGAGGAACTCAGTGTGCGAATACTAATGTCTTGATTATCCTCACTGAAAGATTGGCAAACCCGGGAAGTCGAGGAGGGAGCTGGAATGTGACTCAAATAAGTGCCTGTAAGGGGAAGCCTGGAACTCTCCTTCCTGGCCCTTTGGCTATTTGCAAAACAAATAGTGTTTGCTCCTTGCTTCTTCTGTGAAGATAAGCCAGCCTAGATACTTAACCTCACATTTTCCTCCCTGGGTGGGAGCAATTTGACACACACAAGGGGACTGGAAGATAAGCCATCTGTTGCTCCAAAGAAGTGTCTCTAGAGTCATGAGGAAAGGGGGATTCAAGTGTTTGGAGGTTTTGAACAAATAGCTATAGTTAGTCCAAGGACTTCCCACAGGGCAGGGAACCCTGATTGCTCTTTGGTCTGATCAAGGGGGACTTGATTGGGGGAGGGGGAGGGATATGGGAGGCGGCGGTGGGGAAGAGACAGAAATCTTTAATAAATAAATATATAAATAAAGAAAACAAAAACTAAATGTCTCTCCAGTGGACTTTGAAGTGATTATTTTCCCAAATGGCTTATAGTGTGTTAGCCAGGTACAGGTTTTAGATTTCACACACCGAAGGGTTGTTGAACGTAAGGTGAACGTTGAACTCCAGGAACATAGTGTGATTGCCGGGTTCCCCTCCCGCTCTGACTCAGCCAGGTAACAATTGCGGCCCAAGCTTACTAGGAAAATAGGTCCGTGGCTTTGCCAAGAGGCAGAGGCCAATTCGAGGGATGGGGGTGGGGGAGGGAGGTGCATGGATGACTTTATATTATAAAGGTAGATCATTTGTATTTTCCTTGGGGTCAAATCTCAAACATATTCCTTTGAAACACAGACACCCTAGCCTGTGTGGTGGCCCAGGCCTTTAATCCCAGCACTCAAAAGGCAGAAGCAGGCAGATTCTGAGCTAGAGGCCAGCCGGGGCTGCATAGTGAGCCCTGTTTCAAAACTCAGATCCTGATTTGAGATTTTTATGAAATGAAATGCATTCCAAAAGCAGGCACTGAAATACCGGGCTGGGGAGCTCTCTCCACCAAGTGCTGGACCCCTCCCCAGGGAGGGTCAGGACCACTCCCACAGACTATTTAGGCTGTGGCCCTGAGGAGCACGTGGTCTTTGGGGAGTTTGCGCGGTCCTCCCCCTACCCCAAGTAACTCACTACCCACTCTGCTCTCTATTCACGCTGGGGCAAGGGACCTGGAGATTTAAACACAGAGACATGGGTCATCCTTGAATTCACCAAGAATGCCCCCTTTATTGTATCCAGGGGATCCTTAACTGAGCCATGCCCCAGCCAAACCCACTGGAAACCAGTCCCCTGCCATCAGGAACTCCTGAGGGGCTCCTGCTCAGAGCAGCTGCAAGCATAGAAAATGACTTGTTTACAGGAAATTCAGGGTCTGGGGATCCACAGCCCCCAACACCACCACCCTGCCTTGCTTTTCCCATCACCCGGGAGTGCTGCATTTATTAAACATGGGCATTTTTTTTAATTCTGTCTAATCTGGTCTAATTGGAATTATTTGCGTGGGTGGAGAGGCTCGTCTTAAGAATTATTCCTAACAGCCACTAAGATAAATTGATCACTGTAAAACTTTAAGCTTTGATAACAAAAGTATATGCATAAAAATGGGACTGGAGAGATGGCTCAGAGGTTAAGAGCACTGGTTGCTCTTCTGGAGGGGCCCCGAGTTGAGTTCAATTCCCAGCAACCACGTGGTGGCTCACAATCATCTCTAATGAGGTCTGGTGTCCTCTTCTGGTGCGCAGGGATACATGGAGGCAGAATACTGTATACATGATAAATAAACATCATTTATTTTAAGAAAAATGGATAGAAATATAACTCATAGCATAATTAGGACCACCAATATCTTTAAAAGTAGAGTTTAGTTGATATACATACTGTAATGGATTAAGTAAAATGCTGCAGATTCTCGGTGGCTACAGCAGAAACACTGCAGGTCCCCAAGTGGCAGCAGCGGGCAGTGGGTCCCGAGAGCAGCCAGTCCCAGGCAGGGATGGCACAGTTTCCTGAGTGGCTGCAGCAGGCCACGACTCCCAGACAGGGAGCCATGTGGTGGGTGAGAGACCTCGATGGGGCAGCCAGTCCCATGAGGAGAGACAGACAGATGGGCACCCCATGAGACCACACCACAGGTCCCTGAAGGCGGCTGGTTCCAGGCAGGTAGCCACACGGCAGGTAAGAGACAGAGATATAAATAGGCACACCGAAGTGTGAGGTCGGATATTTATTTAGTGGGTTATAGAAGGGAAGGGGAGAAGGGAGGAAGAGGAGAGAGAGAGAGAGAGAGAGAGAGAGAGAGAGAGAGAGAGAGAGGGGAGAGAGAGAGAGAGAGAGAGAGAGAGAGAGAGAGAGAGAGAGAGAGAAGAGAGAGAGAGAGAGAGAAACAGAAGGGGGAAAGGGGAGAAGTGGGCAGATGCAGAAGCTGCCTCTTCGAGAGGGAGACAGGAAAAAAAGGAAGAGATTCAGGCTGCAAGCAGGATGGAAGATCTGCCAGCCTCAGCAGAGGGTGGGCAGGCTTGTCTCTTAAAGGGACAGGGCAGATCACTACACATACTATGAAATTACGTAAAGCCATTTCTGTATAAGCTAATTTACCTTTTTACCCAAGGAAACAAAAATTGGCCGCTTATGTTCTAGACCACATGATATAAAGTTTTAATCAATATTCTGTGTCATATGTTCTGAAAGTAAATAATAAAGTTTTAAAAGACAAATTGTTTTGAAAGACCCTCGAAGAGGACTTTCTCTCAGGAGGAGACCTCCCCATGCCAAGGAACAGGCCGAGACCATACGGATGCAAATCGCAAGAGGTTTATTGGGTAAACACAGGTACCTGCTGGCGGCAAGTCTTTCAGAGGACTTGCGCGCCTGCCGACTGGAGAGCAGGTTTTTTATAGGGAAGAGCAAAAAGCAAGTTTACAGAAGCAAAAAAAAAAAAAAAAGGGTGGTTATCGGAATGAGGCGGGGGCATGAATGGTTTCCTCTCTCAGCATGGGTGTCAGCAAAAGTCATCCTGTTCCTATCTTCTAGATATCCTGTTTTGCAGTCAACCTGCTTTGTTGATGTCCTATCTTATTGATATCCTGCCTTGCAGTCATCCTATCTCATCCTGCTCTCTCAAGCACATGGGATGTTCTTATGAGAGCAGGCTGGCTGCTGCAGGTTTTGAGGAGGGGGTCTGTAGGGTCTTTCAGTTTAATAATGCAGGAGATGTGAAAAAGAAAATATAAGTTGTAATAAATAATATTTAGCCCTAAAATGTACTAAAGAGTAAATGAAAATACAAGTGTTATGGACCAAGTTAGATGGGTGTCTGTCACCAAAGCAACCAGTATGAACCAAACACCTCTCGAAAATGTGGTGTAACCGCAAGGAAGCTGAAGAAAATAGAATAATTGACTTTTTGAAAACCTTAATATTAATCATTGATCCAAGAAGAAAACATGTGCTTCACTTCAGGAGGAATTTAAAACATGGTCAACTTAGAGGCTTGCCATTACAGTTACGGAAGATTTTCAAGTTCATGGTGACAAACTGGACTGTAAAATGTGAGAAACAAGGCTAACAGAAGTGTATTTTATGGCTTTGCATAGTGGCTAAGTGTGTACCTTTCATAGGGCTGGCAGGAGATGGATGAGTCAAGCTGCCATTCCTTGGCAGCTCACACACACACACACACACACACACACACACACACACACACACACATACACACACACACACACCCTTGCTTCCTGGGCTAGCATTCTACCCCTGAGCTAAACCCTCAGCTCTCTTTGACACAAATTCTTATCTTTTATTGTCACATTTAATCCTCGTGCAGACTTTGGGCTTTCAATAAAATCTAAGTAGAGCAGGATCTGAAGAGCAGCACTGGCGGCAGCTTGAGAAGCCAGAAGCCTCGGCAAACAACCTCCGGCTCTCAGTTCTTCCTCCCCTCCCAGCTTCGAGCTCTCACTGAAAGTTAATCAGGAACCAGGTCTGAGGAATGGGAGGGAGAGAGGGAGGAAGGGAAGGACGCCGGCAGGGGAAAAATGGCTCCCTCCCTCCGTCTCTTTACTCTATAACAAAACATATGAAGTCATCGACTGCTTTTAAAATTATTTCAAAAATCATTTAGTGGCCACAAATTAGTACTCTAAGTGTTTGCGGAAAAAATATAAAAGAAAAAAAAATCTGGCAAGATTCTCTTCTACTGCGTTCTGTTTGCCCGGGATCCTCCTGCTGGGATCCTGAGAGACCTCAGCAGGGCATGCTTGTGCCACTAGATGCTGGATTTCAGGGAGCAGTCCAAAGTTGGGGGGGGAAGGAGTTTTTGCTGAGATGGCTTCGGGATACTTTTGCCTGAATTAGTTCTAATGAAACACTATCCTACCTCAGGTTGTTTCCTCTGCTTAATCCCTGGAGGAAATCCCTTTGCTTTTCAGAGATAAAAAGTTAGCAGAACAAAGAGAAACTCGAGGGAAGCGCCCTAGCCTTTGCTATAGAATTTCATTGAAGCTTTTCCAAGCCCCGGGACAGAGCCTGAGGGCCATGCTGTTTATTCCTACACCTGGATTGGATATCAAGGACTCAGAGATGAATCAGTTAGAAACCTAAGGTTGCAGGGGGCTTTCGCTTCTTCAGAGCTCTTTAATAATGACTGTGTCAAAGGCAGAAATCACACGGAAAGTTCAAAGTTATTAAATCCCCTTTCTCCACCACTTTCATTGGGCGAGAGTCGGGAGTCTTGTTTTTGGTGCGAAGAGGGGAGATTGATGAGGAAGGACCGTGTCAGCCGCTCCAGGTGGCATTCTCGAACAAGGCAGCACCTGCCTGAGACCGCCATCCTTTTCATTTTCAGCTTAGACAGCGATTAAGGCAAAAGACACCGGATTTGATGCGGATGTAGTTGCTACTCACCACCAGCCAGTCCTACTTGGCCTTAAAGACCCTTCGTCCTTCTCTTCTAGACCCGGTTCCTATTCCTCAAACCCACCGCCGAGGCCTTAAGCCTATTATCACCCTCCTTGTATCCCAAGAACTTTTAATTCCTATCGACGCGCCCGGCAACACTCCAATCCTTCCCTCTGGTGCTTACCGCTTGGTTCAAGACCTCCGCCTTGTCAATGAGGCAGTTATTGCAGTTCACCCACTGGTTAACAACCCTTACAATCTCCTGTCTTATGTCCCTCCTACCACCTCCTACGTTACTGTCCTGGACCTAAAAGATGCCTTCTTCACTGTCCCTTTACACCCTGACTCATACTTCCTCTTTGCCTTCACCTGGGAAGACCCTGACCCCCAGTCCTCCAGACAGCTTACATGGACTGTTCTCCCTCGGGGTTTTCAGGACAGCCCCCATTTCTTTGGCCAAGCTCTGGCTGGAGATCTCTCAAACGTTGACCCAGGTCCTAGCACCGCCCCCCTCCAGTATGTTGATGACCTCTGCAGTCCTATGTTGTCTCTGTCCCAACTGGGCACCTCTGTACTCCTGAACTTCCTGGGATCCCTAGGATATCGAGTCTCACCAATTAAGACCCAGTTGTGCTTTCCACGGTGTTCAACTCAGTCCGGGGTCTAAGACCTTCACCTCTGACAGGGTCCAGGCCCTGTGGTTTTACAGCTCCCAGCCACAGGGGCTCAGATCCTCTCATTTTTGGACCTGCTAGGGTTCTTCCATCATTGGATCCCTAACTTTGCCATTACAGCCAAGCCTGTGTACCAGGCAGCCAGAGAGACCTCCACAAGGCCTCTCATCAACTTGGCCATCATCCATAGCTGCTTCTCTCTACTGTGAGGAGCCCTTCTAACAGCTCTTGCTCTTCCAGACCCCATGGAACCTTACCACCTCTATACAGATGAGAGGCCAGGAGTGGCCACGGAGGTCTAACCCAACAGGTTGGGCCTTCAAATCAGGCCGTCGCCTTTTTATCCAAACAGCTGGACCTCACCGTCTGTGAGGGAGCCATGCTTGAGAGTGCTGGCAGCAGCAACTGAACTCACTCGGGAGGCTCTGGAGATTACCCTGTCCAGGCCAATCACGGTATATTCCACCCACTGCCTCTCAGACCTTCTGAGACATTCCTTTCCCTCACTCCTTTGCTACATCCCCTACTGTGCCTGACCAGCCTAGCCCTTGGCCAGACTTACAAACGCAGTAGATGAATTGACAAAAAGAAGACGTGAAAAGGGAAGGACAGAACATGGCTGCTCGTGGATCCATGGGAGAGCATCGTCAGAAGCGGGGTTATCTGGGAGAGTCCAGAGTGGGCATAACCAGACTGAGCTAGGCCATGTGGGAGAGAGCGAGCCAGGGGCAGCAGCCAGGAGACCGAAGGTACAAACAAGAAGGGAAGCCCAAAGGTACAAAATGTCTGAATTATATAGGAAAGAGCCTCTGGGGAAAGGGCAACCCAGAGCCACTGGGCTGAAGAGTTCAGGGCAGAGGGTGGGGTTATACTGAGATCCCTACCTGGTAACTGGTAGGAACTGAGGGATGCTGGGAGAATCTGGCAGCCAGGTTTGCTTTGATATGTTAAATAATAAGCACCTCAGCCCGGAGTCTTTGGTTTGAAATTTAACAGTAGACACGTTTGATTTGGTCTCTAGTGTTTTAATTTAATGCTTGCTTTATTCCTAAATTTGGTGCTAATACTTAAAATTTTTTTCTTTACGTAGAAAGCTAAATCTCTGGCTTCTATTGAAAATTAAGAGGCCCTGGTGTTATGCGTCACATTTTGCATAGAGCTTTGTTAATAATTAGGTAGTCGATGTCACGGGCAGTAACTTCCGACTCACCTGACCGACGTGTCTTTGTGGCCACCCACGCCTGCAGTTTTGGTCTGAATCCAGACAGTGTGATTTGTGCACTCGGGTTCATTTCACAGGCTTCCAGACTTGAGAAGGCAGAACCAGCCAAGGTTGGTCCCTTTGCTTTAAGGAGATGGAAACCCACGATGGATGAGAGCCAGTACCCAAGCCAAAAGCACCGTCTCTCTTTCTCAAGCCACTCTTCCCTGGCTCTATCCACTGTTCGATGCTGCCATCTGTAGTTTAACTTTTCAAAACACTAAGCAGATCTCAAGAATCTTCAGTAATCATATGTTAAGTAGAAAAACCAGCTCTTCGTGCAATGGGATGAGAACAGTTAAAATGACTTATTAAGAAGCCTCTTTGGGTACCAACATAGAAGTTTTTCTTGTATTTTTCCTAACCTCCATAATTTCATATTAAGCTGGTATGGTGGTACCTGCCTGGAAATTCAGCACTCGGGAGGCTGAAGTAGAAGGTTGGCTAGATCCTGTCCCTTGTCTCCAAAACAAAGCAGCCCCCCCCCCCCCCCGCTCCCCAGACAGGGTTTCTCTGTGCCACCCTGACTGTCTTGGAACTCACTCTGTAGACCAGGCTGGCTTTGCCTAGTCTCTGCCTCCCGAGGCTGGGGTGGGGGTGGGGGGTGGGTGGGGGTGGGGGGAGTGTTAAAGGCGTGCAGCACCACCACTTGAACACAGCGAAAGCACCACTTTGCCCGATCATGACAATCCACTTCTATTTGCCAGATACTCACTTCCCTGCCTCCCCCGAGGTTCCGATTGACCATGTGCCCCTTGCCGGCTAATGAGGCATAAGGGGAAATCTTCTAGGGGTTCAAGACCTTCAGGACCCCCAGATTTTAAACACAGTTGTATAATGCTAAGCAGAGCTCTAAAGGAGAATTACAAATTTTGAACTATGGTAGAAAAACAAATCTCCACCATTCATTACTTTATACATTATCCCAATTACTTGCAGCTGTGTTTGTGTGTGTGTGTGTGTATATATATACATATATATACACATATATATTCAACTTATATATATTGAACATTTTCATATTTTTTCTGGCAATAAATTCAAACACATTGCCTTTTTACTTCTTCCAGCACTCCCTCTGGAGCTGGAAAGGAGAGCTAGACTTTGGATTATCTGCTCCAATGGAGAAGGTTAGTGAGAAAATCAATAAATCTAAAAAAGGTGCTGAGAACCATCCACCTCGTTGTCCCAAGTTTGTTCCTAACAATCCCTGGTTTCCACGTGGTTGACTGAGTAGAGAGGCCTTTATTCTGATCATCCCAAGAGGGCTGTCTGTGTTGGGCTTGACGTGTGCTCTGCTGGAGACCGGACCACTTGGTTTTCTGGTTGCCCTTTGCTCTTCACTGGTGCTGCTGCAGAGGTAAGATGGAAATCTAGAAAAGTGCGCTGGGGGAGACCAGCAGGTGGAAGGGGTGAAGACTCCAGATGTCACCTTATAAAGCCGGGCTACGTGATGCAGAGCTGGAGAGCAGGAAACGGAGATCGTGATAACCGCTAGACTCTGGTGACTGAAGGATTAAGGATGCATTTGGTTTATTTGCGCGACCTCAATTATGTCAACCCAGGAAAGTGGTGGAAGCCGCTTATTAAAGTAATGAGTTATGGTGTAGGCCGAACTACGCGAACCTGAAACCAAGATCAAGTGGGAACTCAGAACTGGTGCAGTCATCAAATAGTTAGGTAACCAGGTCTGAAAGCTTTGGACAGATTTTGGCCAGAGATGAGCATTAAGGGACCACTGGTACTCAAAGGTGACACCAAAAGTTTCAAGTCCAAGTCACTTCTGGGTTGGTAGGAGTACCAGTTATCAGTAATGTTGTGTTTGTTTGTTTGTTTTGATTTTTCTCAAGACAAGGTTTCTCTGTGTGACAGCCCTAACTGTCCTGGAAATCCACTCCACAGACCAGGCTGGCCTTGAACTTAGAGGTCTACCCACCACTACCTCGTGAGTGCTGGGTGTGCACCACCACCGCCCAGCTTCAGTATTGTTTTAGCTGTGGGTGTTGATAATTTTACCTTAAAAAGATGTGCCTGAGGGGATATGGGTGATGGGTCGGTCACTCTGTGGCTTGCTGTATAAACCCGAGAATCTGAATTCAACCTCCCAGAATTCTTATAAGAAGGGACGGAGAGAGGGAGGGAGGGAGGAGGGAGGGAGGGGAGAGAGGGAGGGAGGGAGGGAGGAGGGAGGGAGGGAGGGAGGGAAGGAGGGAAGGAAGGAAGGAAAAAAAAAAACAACTAGGCATGGTGGCAAGTCCCTGTATTTCCAGCACTGGGAAGGGAGGTAGAGACAGAAGTATCTGTGGTCTTTGCTGACCAACCAGGCTAGTCTAATAGAAAACCTGCAAGCCAGCGATTGACCCTACCTACACAAACAAGGTAGATGGTTAGATGGCTCCTTAGTAATGATATCGGAATTGGGTTAACTTCTGGTCTGCACAGGCTCCGGCACACTTGAGTGCACGCGAGCGTACACACACACTCCTGGGGCTGGGGAGTGACATGCATTTAGACAACTGTTCCCAAACCTGGGACTTCCTGAGACTGAGCTCCAAAACCTCTCACCGACTTTGGGCCATCTAATCCTAGGAAAGCACTGTCCTTGTGATATTACTATTGGCCGCTTCACGGGGAAAGAGAGAACATTTGACTTGAATTAACTTCTGCTTCCTGTTCAAGTGAGATCAACCAGAAAGCTCCAATGTGATCACAGCCTGGCTGACCCAGGCAAAGCTAACAAATGTTGAAGTTGGCCAGGGGCGCTTGGGAATTGATGCCAGTGTCATAATGATGCATTGTTCCGTTCTTAGCAGTTTGTGGGGGCCCGTCCTGAGAAGGATTTCACTTCAGACTCAGGAGGCGAAAGGTTAAGATTAAGGCTGAAAAGAAAATAACCTTCGGAATTCAAGCTCCAGGAAAGGAACTGTGAGCAGACTTTGTTCCTTCCAGAAGTGTCCTGAATGTAGGTCAACATCAAGTAGTGCACGCCAAAGCCCGGGCTTACAGGAAACCTGGGTGGGGCTAGAAAAAGAGGAAAATCCAAGTGTGTGAAAAGCGTTGAGTAAGAGAAAGGGGAGGGAAGGGCAAAGGGAAGCCGGTTCTTGGTACTCCTTGTTTTGTTTTGTTTTTCCCCTTGTGTGTGGTGCCGGAGTGGAATCTGGGGACTCCCAGATGCTGTGCAATTGCTTTGCCACTAAGCCAAATCCCCTGTGTGCTTTGTCTTCTTGACCTCTTCTTATTCTCCAGCCCCCATCCCAGGAAAGGTATCATACACAAGGAACTCCTTCCTTCCCCCCCAGACCTGGTCACCAGAGCGGGAAAACAGGGCAGCGCTCCACTGATTCTGCTTCCGGATTCGGAGGCTCTCCCAGTGACCGTTCCACCCACTTGCCCATTGTAAAGTAAACCCTTGTGAGTGGTACCCTGGAAGTCGCTGGAATGAGTCCGGATGAGTTCAAGAAAGCAGGACAGTCCTTCCTCCCTCTATCAGGCCATTATGCCTGGGATGCTCCGAGCATAATCCAGATGTGTTCCAGACCTGGCTGTGAAGGGGAAGCTCGTGATTTTGCAGTTACTTGGTGCCTATTGTCTCGGGAGGAGATGTTACCCTCTGCAGATAAAGTGTGCCCATGTGGATCTGCATGGTTCTAACTTCCTTTACTTTCTATTTTTTTTAACTCCAAACTTACAGAAAAGATGAAAAATAATGCAAAGGATTGCTATTATTATTATTGTTGCCACCTTTTACCCAAACTCTCCCACTACTAAAGTTTTGTCAGCTTTGACTGCTCACCATCGAAGATCTGTCAAGTCATCCTTCCTGAGACAACTGAAAACGAGCCGTGGTGCATCAGGCCACTGCAACTTTCAAAGCGAATTTCTAATAAGGACATCTCCATAAAGGCAGTCCAGTTATGAAAGCCAGAAGTTAGGGCTGCATGGTGGTTCAGCTGGTAGAGCGCCAGCGACGTATAAACCAGGCGTGGTGGAACACCTTTAATCCCAGCAATTGGGAGCTAGAGGCAGGCGTGGTCAAGGTTACCCTCCACCACAAGGTGAATTAGAGGCCCAAAGCAAGTCAATGAGAGTTGTAAGGTCACGACTTAACCCACCCATTTCATTCAGATTCCCCTACTGGTCTGACGTGCTCAGAAAAATAGGGTTTCCTTCTGTTTCTAGGACGCAATCTGAGACTGTGTGTTGCATCAGTTGTGATGGCTCCAACCTGCAACAATTCTGCAATGGTTGTTTGTTTTCATGACCTCTGTCCATTCCAAGATTCAACCTATGATTTTGTAGAATTTAGGTTTGTGTGATGTAGCCCTTTGATTGACTACATTTGGCCAGGTATATGGCAAAAATCACGCCATGTTTCTTCAGAATGTCCCATCATGGAGCATACATGGCCAGTTTGTCCTAGTATTGCTGGTATTCACCTTGCTCTCAAATCAAAACCAAGCAGCTATGCTTAACACGGTAGAGTGCAGGCTAAATGTCACCACTTCAACTATAATGGTTGTCCTTGCTCCAGCCCTGTACAGGAACAAGAAAAAAAAAATCATGCCCCCAAAGAAAGTACAGTACTGAAGTGGCCATATTTCCTCAACTGAATAATTTCCTTGATTAGGTGTGGGAAGAAAAATACAATTTGTTTTTTCTCTCCTAACAGAAAAGGGTGTATTATGGCTGACACATTCAGGAAGTACCAAGTTTGCTGTTAAACAGATTATACGACGCGATTGTGAAATATCAAAGCAGGAGTTTACTCTGGGTCATATTTCGACCGCCAATTCTCAAAGCCATTGATCCACCCTGCTTATTACAGCCATACCTAACTAACCCTAACCCTACGTGTGAGTGCCAACTCCCAAACGTGTCCGGTGTAATCCAAACGTTAACCGTAGCTGAGAGGGGATCGGAGAGATACAAACGCAATGCTGGGACTGTGAATTCGGGGGAAGTTGTTTCTAAGAGAAGAGGCACACCGGAAACAAAGCCATGGCCCCCTGCAGAACCCTGAGGCGCCTATAGAAGAGGCTGCACCAGAAGCTGCAGAGTTGAGCCTCAGGAACCAATTCATTTAAAAGAGCTAAAGTTGAGGGGTCTAATGTCATGTTAGAGGTGGCGCATATTTTAAATTTAAGTTATGATCGACAGATCTATAAAGGCAAAATTCATTGTGATTTTATATTACCTACTTCCTTATTTATCATGCATTTGTTTGGAGAATTGGCTTATGGTTTATTATTGTTGTTCTTGTTTCTCTGAGATAGGGTTTTTTTCTGTGTAGCCCTGGCCGTACTGGAACCAAGTTGGCCTCAAATTTAGCGATCTGCCTGCCTCTGCCTCCCAAGTGCTGGGATTGGATTAAGACATGAACCACTATCGCCAGCCTGGTTTTGTCCTTTTAAGGCTGGGCTGCGCGCACGTAACCAAGGCAGCTTCAGATTTTCTATGTAACTCTAATCTTCACAACTGACTGCCTCCCATACTGCCACCATGGTTTTATGTCTACTTCATGTACTATGGACACAATGTCCCCCACACTGTTGCCACTTGGAGTGACTGGCCAATAGAAGAAAATGATGATGCTCTTTCCAGTAAATTCTGGTAGTTTCCTTGAACAAACCAGTCAGCGTGATTGGGTTCAAAGTAGTTGGATGTCACAATCCAAATTAAGCCTCAGAGAAGTAAACAAGCCCGGGGACACTGTCAGCAAGAGCTGGACCCAAGCTGTCGTGGCCACAGACCACTCGATCCTGGCCACTAGACACGCCCTTCCATACCTTCCAGCAAAAGCCAGGTGAGATCCAGATCTCTTCACACATTCCCCACAGGATTTATAGGCAATATCTGAGCTGGAGCTAGAAAAAAGAAAGCTCCATGGAGCTCAGGGAGCCAGGCTTAAGAGCTACCTGACCTGAGTGGGCACGGAATGCCTGGCTCAGCCAGTTCAGACAGGAATCCGGGTCCTACCTCACCCCTGGCAAAGCACCACTTCTAACAGTCTCTTTGCTGATACCTTCAGGTGGTGACTCCTCTAAGTACATTCCACATGCTAAAAAATCGAATGTAAAAGTTGATTTTTCTTTGGTCGTCTTATATATTAATTCATCACCCCTTGGGCTGGCAATTAGAGTTAATGCCAAAATGCAGGAGATGAATATGAAATATTTTGTTTTCTTACTAAAGATAATTTTAAAAAAACAGCATATGACATGAAAAATAAAAAGTAAGTAGGCTAGAAGGCTGAGGTAGCATTTCAGTCTCCTTTCTTTTGTTTTTTGGTTGTTTTTTGTTTTTGTTTTTTGAGACAGGGTTTTGCTGTTGCTTTGGAGCCTGTCCTGGAACTAGCTCTTGTAGACCAGGCTGGTCTCGAACTCACAGAGATCCGCTTGCCTCTGTCTCTGCCTCCTGAGGGCTGATATTAAAGGCTGTCATATCACCACACCCTTCAGTTTTCTCTCTTGAATGCACAAACCAAAATATTTTACACACATACACCTCTCTTTACCTATTGCAATTAATAATTTCGTATTTCAGGCAGAAAATTAAGACTACTGATGATATAAATTATTTTTCTAAACCTAGGGATGATTTTTAAGAGTTATTTATATTGCTATGTGTCACAAAGAAGAAGAGAGACAGCTCCAAAGGTTTTACTAATTCACCATATAAGCGGTCACTGATGGCTCAGGGCTGCAGGGCCAGGACTCTGGAGCCTTGTTTTGGATGACAGCCCCGAGCAGGGCAGAAGTGGGATTTACGACCACAAAAATCACAAACATTGGTTGCCATGTTACAGTTACAGTTGTCACCAATCAGGATTTAGAGAGAGTAGGGGCTCCCTTGAATGTTCCATCATTGTCAGTGGCCATACAATGCAAGCCTTTCAGTGCAATCAATCAGATTCATTTGTTCCTTCTGTTGTTAGGAACAGCCATGGTGTTTCTAGAGAACTAAAGATGCATAATGACAATTTCTGTGGTTTAGGGAGGAGGTTGGTCAGCCATTGGAAAGTTCTCAGCTCCCTCGGGGCCTGAGTATTTTATTTCACCCTACAGGTAACATGGAGTTCGAAGTCAAAATGGTAGTACTCAAGCCAAGGCGCTTCTGTCCGCTCTCTTCAATATTGCCAATGTATTTTCATTTCTGTTTATCAAAATCCTGGCTTCTTCAGCCAACTAGATACTTTTTGTTGAAATAAGAAGCTGCGGCGGGGCTGCGTCCCCAACACCCCGGCCGCTTGGCTAGCTTATGCCCGAAATAACAACACACAAACTGTATTCATTTAAAGAACTGCTTGGCCCATGAACTCTAGCCCTTACAGGCCAATTCTCGCACCTGGACTAGCCCATTTCTAATGGTGTGTGTAAGCACCCCAAGGTGCGCTTACCGGGAAGATTCTAGCCTAAGTCCATCGTGGGTTGCAGCTGCCTGGGAGAGCTGAGCATGGCGTCTCTGCTCCAGCAGAGCTGTCGGGTCTCTCCGGAAGCAGAGCAGAGTCTGACCTCACTTCCTCTTCCGCCCAGAATTCTATTCTGTTTACTCCTCCCATCTATGTTCCAAGCTGAGGCCAAGCAGTTGGTTTATTATAACTTAACCAATGAAATCAACAGATTGATATATGACACTCCCACATCAACTTTTAATGTAGGAAAAATACCTCATCAAGGTGTGTGAGAGCCATTTTTGGCTTTTTGAAGGAGAACCTCCCTCTTCAGCCCAGGCTGCCCCCAAACTCACAGTAATCCTCCTGCCCCAATTTTGAAAGTGCTGGAATTACAAGGGTGAGCCACTACAACTGGCCTGAAGTATTTTAAAACCATCACACAGATGAAACATAGGATTCTTTTGCCGGCATGGTTTTCGTGGTAATGGTGCAGCTGGCGACACTAAGGCAATTCCTAGTTGTTTTGGTCTTGAGGAAGCTCCAAACAGGCACAAGAGAGGCTCCAGGCAGCTCCAGAATTTCCAAAACAAAGGAGCAAGCCACATATATAGCCAAACGTTCTTTGAACCACTAGCTCTCAAATAATGATACAGAGACTTCTTAATAAGTATGAAAACTTGGACTGGAGAGATGGCTCGGAGGTTATGAGCACTGGTTGTTCTCACAGAGGTCCTGAGTTCACTTCCCAACAACCACATAGTGCCTGAAAACCATCTATAATGAGATCTGGTGCTCTCTTCTGGTGTGCAGGCATACATGCAGACAGAATGCTGTATATGTGATAAATAAATAAATCTTTTTTTAAAAACTATGAAAGCTTAACCTTAGGTTAGGCTTGTCTTGAACTAGCTCTTATAACTTAAATTAGCCCGTTTATATTAAACTATGTTCTACCAGGTGACTTGTTACATTGATTGGTTTAACAAAAAAAAAGCTGACTGGCCAATGACTGGACGGGATAAGGTTAGGCAGGAAAACCAGGCTAAGGACACTGGGAAGAAGAAGGGCGGAGTCTGAGGAGTCTGCAGAGGTCGTGAGGAGATGCCACGAGGTGCTGAGCGAGCAGGACAGGAAGGATGTATGTGAGGTAAACAAGCCTCAGGGCAGCACACAGATTAATAGAAATGGGTTAATTTCAGTTATAAGAGCTACCTAAAGTCAAGCCTAAACTATAAGCTGAGCATTTTGGGCGGTGGGGGAAGCCGAGCATTTATATTAAGTCCCTGTGTGGTTATTTGGGAGCCAACTGGCAGCACAGAGCTGACTGGAGAACAGAGAGAAACTCGGACTACAGAGGCACTTACCAGACAGATGTAAAAGTTTCTCTTTCTTCTAAATAAACTGTCAGTTTTTCCTCCTTTTATTTCACATTGAAGATTGAACCCAGGGTCCTGCGTGCCAAGCAAGTGCTCTATCGCTGATCTTCATCCCCCATTTCCTTTATATTTTTCAAGACAGGTTCTCACTAGGTTGCACTGGCTAGTCTTGAACTCACGCTGTAGCTTGGATAAGGCTTGAATTTGTCATCTTCCTGCCTCTGCTCTGTGTGCTGGGATTATAGGCCCATGAGCAGAGCTTTTTATATTAACATGTCCACTGCATACTGTGGAGAGCCATACTGATTGATTACTCCGTTGCTAGAGCCAATGGTTCCAAACCTATTCTCCTCTGGAAAATCCTGCCAACGAACAACTTGGCAGAGACTCTTGATTATTTCCTTAAGAAAAACTCCCAGATGCAGCAATGCCAAGTGAAAGTTCCCACGCACTTTTCTTTCTTCTTGTCCTGTGTGATATCTGCTTCCTTTTTTCGTACGTTTGGTCGTATCGCATTTCCTTAGGTAATTCCTTCTTCTTTTCCAGGCTTCCCTCTCTCGGCTGATAGCATGTCTTCCTATTTCCGTGAGAAAAAAATAGATGTTGCTGGAAGTTTCCACAACCCACTTTCCACTCTCTGTGGTCATGTCCTTAGCCCAGTTCCCTGGAGGCTGAAGAGTTGGCTTCTCTTTAGCTCTGACCCTGGCCTGCCCAGTCACACTGCTTTGCTAACTCTCTTTTATGTCTCCTTCATTAGCCGTTTTCTCCCCTTTCCCATGGATCATTTTCATTAGCCTCTAACAATTCTTATTTTTCCCTTCCTTAAAAATGAGTAGATGGTTTCCTTTTGTTGGTTCCATTTCCACTTTTAGGCCCAGATTTGTTGTCTTCTTCTTCTTCTTCTTCTTCTTCTTCTTCTTCTTCTTCTTCTTCTTCTTCTTCTTCTTCTTCTTCTTCTTCTTCTTCTTCTTCTTCTTCTTCTTCTTCTTCTTCTTCTTCTCCTCCTCCTC
>NW_026067906.1:2525876-2612602 GCF_014885135.2 Alexandromys fortis
AGTAAATGACTAGACACACTTACTAGAGAAAACTTCCTAAATGCTAAAAGGCAGGTTGCTAAAACTGAGCCAGTCCAGTGCTTTGCTTTGAATTTGCATTTGTGAATTACCCAACTATGGACACAGGCTACTAATAGGTTTTCTGCCCCCCTGATAGTTGGTTTCTCCACCAACGCAGTAAGCCAGATCAAACCAAGTCAAAAAAGTGTAAGAAGAGGTTTATTGGAGCAAAGCAACTTTCGGATGGCTTCCCCAATCCCAGAGATTGAAGCCAGAGAAGCCACATGCCTGAACTAAAGCAGGATGACTATACAGCCTGAAGGCCAGGGGTGATGATGTGCCTGCCAAGAGCTGAGTCTGTGCCCAGGTGTGGTCAAAAGCTGGGCACTTTAGATGGGTCTTGGGCTGTTGGCAGCTTCAGGGGAGGAGCAGCTGTAGCTTCCAAGAATGTGGAACTGGCCTTTTCAGTGCCTTTACTTTGTTGGAGATTCTCTGAGAGGGTGGGGTTTGGAGAGAGAGAGAGAGAGAGAGAGAGAGAGAGAGAGAGAGAGAGAGAGAGACAGAGAGAGAGAGAGAGAGAGAGAGAGAGAGAGACAGAGAGAGGAGTGGGGCTTTCGTGGTCATGCAGAGGTGAACTGGAGGTTCCAACCGAACATCCCAAACTTTTTGAGTGTATGGGCACGTGTTAGTTACTGTTTGTCAGAGAATAGATACTTCTTCAGTTGACTGCATTGCACACCCGGAGGGCGGAGGTGAGAAAGCAGCCCCCCGACAGGGTTAGCTAAATGAAGTGATTTTAGCAACATTTGTAAGTTATTTTCTCTCCTCTGCCTCTGCCCTTCTTCCCCATAGTCAGGCATTTATCCAATCCAGGATAATGAGAGTTTAGAATTATCCTTTGGATACCTGCCTGTGATGGACCAAGGGGACAGACATACTCAGGAGGTAGGGTGTTATACAAGCCATTTGCTCAAGTAAAACTACCAAGTGTGTCATATGAGTTCGCTGGAGAGGATGTTTGCGAAGAAGGAAGAGCTCTGAACCGACCACATCATAGATGAAATAGTGAGCGTCCTGCAGAGCTCTTCCAGGTCTGGCCTCTGCTGAACCAGTGGCAGTGTTTGATATGGGCTTTCTGTATCTCCGTTGTCATATTTTAAACATTTCTTAAACTTGAGAACCTCATTTTTTCCAGCAAGAAAGACAACAAAGACCTATGAGATATTGACCAAGACACCCTGTAGGCCTTTGGCAGTCAAAGCTTGTAACCCTTTGCTCCTCTGTTGGGCACACTCATGTGACTCCTTTCTCTCCTGTCCTCAAGTTGGGCTTTGTGAGCGCTCTTGGAGATGAGAATTAAGGTGTTTTCTAAAGGTTTGGAATATGGGGAATGGAAGCACAAAAACTCAAGGTAGTGTTATAATAAACTTTATTATAAAAATTTTGCAAGAGGACTGGAGAGATGGTTCAGCAATTAAGAACACTAGCTGTTCTTCCAGAGGTCCCAGGTTCAATTCCCAGCACCCACACGCAGTTTACAACTGCCTGTAACTCTACTTTCAGGGGATCCAACACCCCCACACAGACATGCGTGCAGGCAAAAGACCAATGTGCATAAAATGAAAATGAATAAGTCATTCTGGGGCTGGAGAGATGACTCAGTGGTTAAGTGCACTGGCTGCTCTTCCAGGGTCTATCCCCAACACCCACATAGCAGCTCACAACTCTATAACTTTGCTTCCAGGGGATCTGACACTCCCCACACCCTCCCCCCATACATACAGGCAAAAACCCCAATAAATACATAAAGTAAAAATAAAAAATAATTCAGTTTGCTGATGCCTTTAAACAACAACAAAATTTGCAAATAAAAATCCCTAAAGTCTACACATCTCAAATGAATGCCCATATAATGAGAATATAATGAGAATAGCCATTCTTAAGTTGTGGGGCTTCACACCGGACTCCACACTTTTACCACATGCACGTATCCACCACCAAAAATGGGGGGGGGGATTCCATCATAGAACTGGAATCAGAAAAGCAATTATCTGTCAGGCCCATTCCTCTCACTCAGTTCTTCCTCAATCCAATCTAGCCTTTCTTGTTCTCCCTTCTACATGTTACAGCACACCCACGTGTACAGTATTCATGTATCTACATACACATTGCTGGCCGGGTTCTGAATAGGAGGGAAAATAGCCGATTTTTTTTTTCTGAGGTTGTGAACTCATTCAATATTATGCATTCTAAGTCCATCCCATTTTCCTGCAAATATCATGATTATTTTTTTTAAACCTGAAAGCCTCCTGTTTGCATTTAAATCAGCATAGTTTTGATGGACTCAGCCTACAGTTTTAAACCTTACTTTCATATTTTCGGTGGCATTTTTTGGGGGGTGTTGGGGTCTGGGTAATTAGTTAATTAACCTATTTATTTTATTTATTATGTGTGTGAGAGAGTGTGGGCATGTGTGTGCCATAGCACACCTATTGAGGTCAGAAGACAGTTGGTTTCTGCCTTCCACATTTTTCCTGTTGTTGGTTTTTCTTTGTGTAACTCTGGCTGTCTTGGAATTAACTCTGAAGACCAGGTTTGCCTTGAACTTAGAGATCTGCCTGCCTTTGCATCCTGAGTGCTGGGATTAAAGACATGTACCACCACTGCTTGGCTCAGTAGTAACATCTTTCTGGGCCACAGGCAGCCTGAGTCAAAAGAAAAACATTCAGCAAGGTTGATACTATTTTTATGGAGTCTTGAACAAACTGTTCAAATTCTGGACTCAGTGAGTACCTCACTCTCTATCAGGGTCTTGGAGCTAGGTCCATCAGTCTAGTTACACAGATAGACTCTTGTTTCTCATTCCTCCTTTGATTGTATGTTTCTTCCTGGAGGGGCCCCATCATGCCTGTCTTTGTATCTTAGACACACTGAGGATGGAGTAGGCATTTAATTATACTTTTTTAAAAAGTAGATTCATCAGACTGTAGTCCATTAGAAGCAGGTCCATCCATCCTACTTAACCCCTAACTGGCCTTGTGACCTTGGGCAGATTGCATTTCCACTGCTTTTAGCTTGCTTACCTGTGAAATGGAAGATGGGGTGCTTTTGAACACCCTGATTCTGTCTGCGAAGTTCATCTATCCAAAGAATTGCAAGTCGTCCCATACTTCCCCTGTTTGGTGTTTGATGGTTATCAATAAGACCCTACAAGAGTGCTGGTGTTTTGCAAGAGATTAAAGAAGTACTTTCAACAAAACCCATAAAGTTATTTTTTTTTTTTTAAAAAAAAGCACCTTTGGCTGCATGATTGCTTTGAACTTGGGTTTATCACCAGCTGCGCTTCAAAAGGCACTTATTTCGCAGGTACTCTCCCGAGGGATCCTCCTCTGCTTGAGAAATCCAGGCACTGGCCTGTAATTATCCCAACACGTGTTAAGGAACACGCCTCCCGCTTCTGGGTCCATCCCCGTTGTCTTCAAAGGTGGGAAAAAGGCTGCTGAAGTCTGGAGAAGCATCCCAGGTGTTCCCGATAGCCCAGGCACGTGACTAGGAGGGAGGAAGCATTGGGAAATAATGACGCAATCCGCTGAAAGTTACAGAAACAAGCGTGATTTTGAGCGCCTGCTCTGAGAAGTCCTCAGTGGGAAAAACAGCATGGCAGCCAAGGTTTTGGTCTTTGGTAAGCTCCCCAGAACTTTTCAGGCAAGAAAACATGAACAAGGAAATGCCTTGGGCGAGTTATATAATAACCGTCTAGACAGCACGGACATGCTACTTTCTCTAAGTACTTACATACGTCTTCTAAGGTGCTGGAAATAGGTTGTTTGGCCCGGTTGCTAAGGATAAGAAATCACTGCTTGTCTTCTCAGGCTTCAGTGATGCAGCCTTGGGCTTAAGTGGCTCTTATTCAACCATCTCATCATGGGGTATTTGCTCATTAAGACGCCACCAAGGTTTGGAAACTGGAATTGGGACATTTGAAGCAGTTCAACAGTTTCCTTCTCGCAGTACAATATTATTTAGGTCTCTCCTTGGCTTCTGAGAAGCCAGGTTCCCATGTGTGCTATTCGAGAGTTCTAAAAACATTAGACTCGGTGACCAAAATTCCCTCCTTGGCTCTCTGGCTTCTTCCTTCTTTCCAAAGACAGGTTCCACCCCCTGCTGTCTCCAAGGAACAGATGAAGCAGGACTCTTTCTTTTCTTTCCTGTGTGTATGTACATGTGTATGTACGTGTGTGTGTGTGTGTGTGTGTGTGTGTGTGTGTAACCTTGAAGTGACCATTTTGGGACAACTGAGACCATACAGTTTGCCCAGAGCTAGTTTCTGTCATCTTGTTTGGTTTGCATCTGCCTTATCCATCTCCCACTTCTCCCTCACTCCACCTGTCGCCCTGGGAATCGAGGAGAGACATTCGGGGCCTAACTGAGCATGAACAATTACAATTCAGCATGAAAAGGATGGATGGAGTCTGTTTACTTAGGTGCCAGGAAACAGGAGGCCAGGGAAGGTGGACACATGCCCCAGGCCTTCATTTCAGGAGCCCAACCTTCTCTCTGTGAAGCTGAGGGACTCAGCAGGGCTCTCAAAGGCTCGTACCACACTGTCTGTTGCCCACAAAGCCTCCCCATCGCTAAAGTCACATGAACCAAGGAAGACAGCAATCCACCCAGTGTTGGTTGACAATGTTGTGGGGAGCCATATCAATAAAATGTATCCACCACATCAATTTTCAAATCTTAATTTAAGAAAATGATTACCTTCTGTCTGTAGGATGACTAAGCTCCTACACTATGCTTAATTGGTATATTTTTTATTGCCCAATGAATAATAGAGTAATAGAAATATCATATCAGTAAGTGAGGTCTTAAATTCACAATAAAAATCACATCAAAGGCTAAAAGTCAAGGATAGTAGAAAACTTGTGGGGACTTGTGGAATTTCTGTGTGAGACTTGGGTGGCTTTTCCACTCAGACACACATGCCCGTGTTGAGTCAGACCCGCGTGAGGTCTTGACTCCCCTGGCAGCTGACCGTAAGCTCACAGCTGAAGCGTGATACATCTTTCTATGGCCTCTTAGGATCTTGAGGGCAGCGGTGGGCAATGTGGCAGGAGGCGGTCAGTGAACTGGCAGGACATTTCTTAGAACACTAGAACATGTTCCTAGGGGACCAGAACAGATGCACAGAGAAAAATACATAAAAAGTAGAAAACATCTCGAAAAAAAAAAAGTAGAAAACAAGGCCCTGGGAGAGTTCACGTAATTTGACTGTAGGAAAAGACTGCCACGTTCAGACATTCCTATAAAGCAAGAGTTCCATGTTGAACAGCATGACAAGGGGCTCCAGGTCACCTCATTTTTGACCAACCTACACTGCCTAGGACACATCCATCTGCACAGGCCCCGCCTTCCTTCACCTGCTCACTTCCTCTTCCCAGAAAACTCATCTGTGTCGTCAGCCTTTCCAGGAAGCCTCCCGACACCGCAGAGGATGACTGGCTCCCCCACGCCTGTCTTGACCTTTGTCCCTGCCATATTTTATTAGAATTCTTTTCCATGTGGACTGTGACCTCCCTGAGGGCAGTGATTGGGGTTTACCTATGGCCCTCGGAACCAAGCCCAATGCCAGGCACAAATAAACAGAGTCATAGTGAGCAAGGACTTGACAGATAAGGGCTGCAGGTTTGCGAGGACAAGGGACGGCTGATGAGGTCTCGGGAAGGGATGAGTCGCGAGTTGTAAAGATTGAAAGTAGAAGTAGCGGGGTTGGCGGGAACGAGATTGAAGATACCATTTACAGGAAATGGTAGGGTCTGAATGGTAGGGTCTGCCCCGGCTGGCCCGCGTGGAACGTGCTACCGGGGATAAGGGAGAAACCGGGCTAATTTCAAGAGGGTGGATCGCCGGAGGGCAGAACGCACTTTGTAGGCTGGATTTCCCAAGCCGCGGCGTAATTCTGTTCACGATTGCAGACCTGAGGTGCTCTGACCAAATTCTTCCCAGAGAGTCTCTCTTTGGCATTTTTAAATCCCACCATCTCAGTTCAATGCGGTATTTACACACCTCAGAGGTGGCTGTGGGTTATTTGCACAAACTACAGTAAACCTACACCCACTGAGGTCCACACCAACTCGACTCGAGCGTATCCTTAAAGCTGCAGCTCCCTTATCCTCAAGCTACTTTCCTGTGCTTCTTGCGTCTTTTCAGGTCGTATAAAGAGCTCTTACTTGAGGCCTGCACCGGCAGGAAGTGGAAATGAACAAGCCATTTAACAGAACACACTGTACCTTTTTAAACATTAACCATTGTTCAGGTCTGTGGTCCCGGCTGCCGAGGGCGGTGAGGGAAATCAGGAATTCCAAGCCAGAACTCTTACCTACGGAAAAATTTTAGAGTTCTTTGTGTCTGTGGCTCTTAAAATTATATCAAATCAAAATTTATATACAGATGTTTGGTTATTTTAAGAAATAAACACAGAGCTTTCCTGTGTTTATCTCTTAGCCGCAAATGGCTTTATCTGACCCAAGCCATACAGAAGAGCAAGCTCGTTCTACCTGACAGTGTTTAAGCTGGGGTGACATCCTGCCATTAGAGCTGACCCCAGGACTTACTGTTCCTATGGACTAGAAGGACTCAGACAGTCTTGGCTCTATGTTGGCACGGCGACTCTTTTAATTGATGGGGGAACTTTTTTTTGCTCTCTTGATTTTCCTTTTCCGTGAATGTGACTCATGGAAGCACACATTTAGGTGAGATGGTTCTACCAGAAATTAGCCGGCTGTAATCATCATCATTTTGTTCTTGGGTACTTATGATGTACCCAAACACAGTGAACATGAGTTTTGGACATTAGCTCTCGGGGTCTGGAACTTCCTTCTAGAGGGTCAATCAAACTATATTGCATGTGTGCCAGTCCTACTACGTTGTCACACTCTCCTAAGTTCAGGGCTGGCATCTAATTCACTGGGTATCTCTGCGCCCTACATATATGAGACACTCAATAATGTCTGTTACATACATAGACACCATATGACATAAACCAAATCATGCTATTTCCAGGGTTCTTATCAGTGACTGGGGCCCTAGCCTGGTGTTTCCAGTGTTTGGCCTCTCAATCAAAGAATTGAAATAAGGGCTTATGTGGATTTTCAAAAGCATCAAGGAAGGAAAAAAATTATTCATAAAACAAGGCAAGTCAGACATAGTATTGAGTGGCAGGCATCCATATAAGAGAGAGTATTCAAGGTTTGGGTCTTTGTTTGTTTATTTATTTATTGTGTATACAGTATTCTGCCTGCATGCATGCCTTCAGGCTAAGAGGGTACCAGATCTCAGTACGGGTGGTTGTAAGCCACTGCGTGGTTGCTGGGAATTGAACTCAGGACCTTGGGTGGAGCAGGTAGTGCTCTTAACCACTGAGCCATCTCTCCAGGCCTGGGCCTTTCTTGTATGGGATTCAACAGAAAGAGAAACGTGCTTGCTAGGGGTTTAGTTTGGATGGTTCTCTGTTTTCATTGACAAAATTTGTTATATAGCCATTTCCTCTAATATACATGTCCTTTCCCATAATGCATCTGACTTCCATCATATACACCTCTAACAATGTGTAGAGATAAGATGGTAGATGAGGGATTTTGCCTAAAAGTTCACACGGGGACACAGTTTTGCACATGCACTGAAAACCAAATCAGCCTGAATTGGCCCCCTATTCTCAGACCCTTGCCCACCCAGAGTGTGAATGAATAGAATCTAAGTTTGGTAGTTTCTAAAGGGAAGAGAAACATATTCCAATGTTCAGAGAAAGGTGTGGATGCTGCTTGGTGCAGGTAGTGGTTATGGCCTGCAAACGGGTTGCTAGGTGTCAAGATAAGAATCCCAGGTTGCCATGTTTCAGCATCAGAAGAGAGCTGGGTGTACAGCCCAAGCCAGGTGGAGTCCCGGATTGCTAAACTATTTCCTACGCTGCCTCAGAGTAATTTCAAAAGTGTTGCAGTGGCATTACGGACATGTTGTTATTCCAAATAGCAAAATCTGAAAATAAACTAAGTCCCAGTTGGGGAAGAATATAGGCACAATGGAAGTATTCTTTGTGATGTTAGCTTCCGACTCAAAATGAAAAACTGCACAGAGAAAACCTGTGACCTTGAAATAGTCTGTGACAAGGTCATGTGAAAATGTGCTAATATTAAATTGCACATACAATGTTTATAATTGTGCCATGGAAGGACTATTATTTATAGAGATAGGAAAGTGTGCCCAAATTCTGACAGTAATAAAAAAGAAATAATTTATGAACAATATTTCCTATTTTGTGCATTTTCTACTATACTTTTCTACATGCAAGGCAAGTACTCGATTCCCCACTCACCAGTCACCCTCAATTTCCTTTCGTTTTTTTTTGTTTGTTTGTTTGTTTGTTTGTTTTACTGAGACAGGGTTTCTCTGTGGAACAGCCCTGGCTGTCCTGGAACTCACTTTGTAGACCAGGCTGGCCTTGAACTCACTGAGATCTGCCTGCCTCTGCCTCCCACCTCCCTTAATTTTTTAAAATATTTATTTATTATGTATACAATATTCTGTCTGTGTGTATGCCTGCAAAGACCAGAAGAGGGCACCGGACTCCACCACAGATGGTTATAAGCCACCATGTGGTTGCTGGGAATTGAACTCAGGACCTTTGGAAGAGCAGGCAATGCTCTTAACCTCTGAGCCATCTCTCCAGCCCCCCTCCCTTAATTTTTTAAGGTAGAGTCTCATGAAGCTCAGGCTGGCTTTGAACTTGCTATGTAGCTCGAGCTGGCCTTGAACTCATAATCTCCCTGTGCTGGAATTAAAGATGTAAGGTATTATTATTATTATGAGCTCTATATAATTGTATGTTGAATAACATGTAATTGTAAAAGAAATTTTAGTGCTTGCTAGTGTTTGCTTTGCCGGGGTCCTGGCTTTAGTCAGCTTCAGTTATGACAAGACAGCCATCCAGACAGTTCTTAGGAGAAAAAAGTTAGAGACAGCCATACTGAAACCAACAAACAAAGTGTGTATCCGAAAAGAGTATTAAATTCTTAATTTTACACACATCAGAGACGATTATTTGCAAGCCTCGGGATTAATAACCAGTGAACTAGAAGGTTAGAAGAATTCCTAACCCAGTTAGAAATTCGAATCTCATGAGGACTTTCCTGGGATGGACTGAATGGCCCTAGCTGTGCCTGACCCCACGCCGAGCCTGCACCTGCATGAGAAAGGAAGGGAGAAGAACCATGGAAGAGCTTTGACCTATTGTATTCCGGATATCTTCAATGGTTACTTCTCTTGAGGACTTCAAGGCAAGCCTGTGAGCAGCCTTCTTGTACCTGCTGGAAAACCCGAGGATCAGAAGAATTAATTGCAACCAGGAAACAACGGACTTGGAGGTGACAACTTGAACTCAGGACTTCATGAGTTCAAAGTTTTCCATGGTGGCTCCCGACAACCGAAGCCCTTGTTGAGACAGCTGGTGGCAACGTCTCAGGTTATGAAAGACCACAGGCAAGGTACAGGTACCTCTCAGAGGCTAGCTCCTGTCATGAGCGCCACGGGCCACTCCTACTCTGACTGTGTCTTGTACCTTTGAGAAGAGAAGGTCCACTATCCCTGATTCACCTTGGGAAGTCGTAAGAGTCAGAATTTATGGCCACTGCCCAAATATTATCTGGCCTGTGTCCCGTGGAAAGCATCTGGCCTGAGGAATACAGTAAGCTTGGGTACAAACAGGGCCATTATCTAGCCTAGCTTAAGCATACACCCTAGACGAATCATACTTGAAATTCCTTTGCTACCCAGGGTCCTGTGGACAGAGCTGGACACCAGCACACAGGCCCCACGCTGTAGAATGGATCGCCGATGGCTAAGAACTAAGAGAGAATTCTCCCTGTCATGTTGCCCCTTCTTCCTTTACACTAAGTCTATGTTTATGTTCTGATTTTCCAATAGTAAGCAGACCCTGGAAATTAGAAGTTATCCTGACCCAAATCGAAATTGAAATGGACTCACATGATTGATTTTGCCAAAACACGCCATCAAAATAACTTTGCCCATTTGCTGTCCGATAAACAATTTTTAGAATAGTTTTGATTTCTAGAAAAATTGTGAAGCTGATAAGATGTTCACAGAGGACACACTCTCCAGTTATTTATTTATTTATTTGTTTGTTTGTTTATTTTTGTTTTTGTTTTTTTTTTTTTTCCGAGACAGGGTTTCTCTGTAGCTTTGAAGCCTGTCCTGGAACTAGCTCTTGTAGCCCAGGCTGGCCTCGAACTCACAGGGATCCGCCTGCCTCTGTCTCTGAGTGCTGGGATTAAAGGCGTGCGCCACCACCGCCTGGCTTCCACTGTTATTAATATTATTAATATTTTGCCTGAGAGCATACAGTTGCTACCTCTTGAGGAAACAGAATGGACAGCACACCCCTGACCCAGACTTCCATGGTTTGTTTTCCTAATGTCCTTCTGGGATCTCATCCAGATCCCTTGCTGTAAGGCCCCTTCCGGGTTCTCTGGGTTGTGACAGTTTTTCAGGCTCCCCTATTTATTCTGGGTGACTCGCAGAACACTGGTGAAGTTTGCATGAAGGAAGTTTTCCTGTAAGGGCTCCTTTCTTCCAGTTAGACGAGGGTCGTGGGTTTTTGAAAGGGAACTTCAAAGTTGAAGTGACCCTTCTCATCGCCCCATACCAAGCATTCATGACTGATTGTTGTTGATTTAAGACTTATTTTTAAAGAAAATAAATCACGTGGAAAGCCACGCCGAGACAGAAGTGGCTCTGCATAGTCTCTAAACCGATTGTGCTGGCATAGATGGATTGGCAAGCTGTCCTGAAACAAACAGAGCAGGAGACACATCAGGTGCTTAGTCCAGGTCCGGTTATGAAGTTTGTGCAAAGTCACTTACAGCAAACAGCGTTCCAAGCCGGGCGGTGGTGGCGCGTGGCTTTAATCCCAGCACTTGGGAGGCAGAGGCAGGCAGATCTCTGTGAGTTCGAGACCAGCCTGGTCTTCCAAGACAGGCTCCAAAGCTACTGAGAAACCCTGTCTCGAAAAACCGAAAACAAAAAACAAAAACAAAACAAAACAAACAAACAAAAAAAAAAACACAGTTCCTTAGCAGAAAAGATGGTCTTAAAATATAGAACGTAGCTAGGGTGCTGTATATGGATTGGCGGCACGGAGAGCCAGCGCATGCTCAGTTCATTATACAACACCAGCTGTGCGACCCTGCTGTTCAAACTACAGGCCTACAATCCCCGGAAGACAACATTAGCAGCGAACTAGACTTCCACATTCCCTGCCTCCCTTGAATTCATAACATTTCCAAATGGCTGGAGCGCTCCTAAGAGCCCGCACCATTCTTTACCTTGTAGGGAAAGAAAACACTGGCAGAGTGGCTGGTTCGTTTGTTACATAAGCGCACCGGCTTCGTTTCGGTGATTTAACCCTGATTAAATTTAGCTGTCAGCCTTTAAAAGTTCTCAGAGCCGCGTTCCAGCCTAGACAGGGAAGCGACATGCTGGCACCCCTTTCCTCCTACCTTTGTGCAAATGCTGTTTTCAAGCAGCTAGCCAGACATCAGTCAGAGAGCAGACCTTTGCCAAGCTCCAGGTGCCCGGTTTGAATGGCTCTTCCCACCCTTGCAGCCCGGCCTGGCTGCGAAGGTGTTGGAGGCTCCCTGAGTACCGACTGGGCTTGCATCCTTTAGTTGAAACTGCTTCTTTGCTTTGGGGGCTTTTGTTTGGTAATTTATTTTTGTGTTTAAATTTGGCAAGTGGGGCTCTTTCTATTTTATTTTATTTTATTTTTTGCTTTTTACCCAAACTCTCCGACTCTTCCTGTTTTGGCGTCTTGCCCCTCTCTCCAGCCCCAGGATTTTAACTGAACAATGAAGGTTAGGCAGGAGGACAGGAACAGCTGTTTCCCGTAATGAGGGTCTTTTAATGCACTTCCTGTTGCTTTCCTGTGGAGAGGAGACAGTTGCCCTGCATCCTTCCCCTAGAGATGGCTGAGCAGGCTTGTGTGTGTGTGTGTGTGTGTGTGTAGCCAGCAGAGTCCCACAGACCTATAAACCCATTCTGATGTGTTCTCTTAATAACTCATCTCTGGGTGCTCACTATGCAGAAAATGAAATGGGAGCAGCCAAAGATCAAACTCCGAGACCCTGAAGTGGATTATAGCTATTGCTGACGGCTCTGGCCGCCACAAAACATCTTGCCAGAGTATAAACCATTCTTTTGTAATCAGGTACATATGGTCTAGGCTTGATTGATTATCGGGGTCCATCTCAGATGTTCTGCGATCACCAACCACTTTTATCCCCTTTTTCCTAGTCGGCATACCCAGCTGTATAAATAATATTAGTCCAAGCACAACTTCCTGAACAAATGGTAAAAAGGAAAAAAAAAGTTGATAATGTTCTATGTTTCCAGAGGCACAGGTGCTTCAGATCAGTGGGGCTAATCTTGTGGAAACAGCCGACGCTAAGCCTTTTCCCGAGACAGAAAACTTTTGTGCTTACAGGTTCAGATTCAGGAAGAAATTGGAATTTTCTTGGAGCTAAAAATGTTTCCTTTAGAGTTAATAGATTGCCAGCATTCTGTGTGGGTTTTTTTTTTTGAGTCATTAAAACAAATAAAAGAAAAGCCATCAAAATAAAAGTATTAAAATCTGAACTATTATGATTATTGTATTATAGCGACTAACTTCCTGCTTATGAGTTTTTCAAAGATGACTCCCATGAAAGCTTGAGACAAATACATAATTATAAAACCATCCTTCTCCATGGCTACTTTTACCAAGTGACCCACATGGAGACTCCTAGAAAATGACCTAGCTTGGGTCCCTTAAAAATGTTTCTTAGGAGCCAGGTCGTGGTAGCATACGCCTTTAATCCCAGCACTCAGGAGACAGAGGCAGGCGGCTCTCTGTGAGTTCAAGGCCAGTATAGTCTACAGAGCTAGTTTCAGGACAGCCTAGGCTACAAAAAGAAACCCTGTCTTGGAAAAACAAAACAAAACAAACCCCCCCCCCCAAACCAAACAAACAAAAAGTCTCATGACTTAAGTAGAGAACCTCATAGCTGAAGAAATACAAGGGTTATCAGGATTCCACCCTACATGATGTGGATATTTCTATTAAAACTCAAAAGATATTCCTTTGTAAACTTCTAGGCGAACACCAAAAGATCTGTTCTAGCCTTTTTCCAGTTGAGAGGTAATGTTCTAGCTTGTCTGATTCTGGTCATGGGGTAAAGTCTGGTGCTTTAAGCTGGGACTCTGATCTTTGTCATCTAAATAGGGAGCTGAACTAGGATCTAACTCTATCTGTGCCTTCAATAAACTAACAATAACACTATTATAATAGTACAGGTAACAAGAAAAGAAAATTCTAGATGGCCCTGGCTATACTACTGTGTTGGCTAGCTATGTTGGCACAAACTTATTAACAATTTAGACCCTTGATTTTGTCATCTATAGAATGGTTATAGCAATAGAACTATATGTATATGAGAAGGCCGGATAAATGATTGGATGAGGTCCTCCCCCATGAAACATTGATCATACTGCCTGATTTTGTAATGTATGTGAGAAAAAAATTACCTTCTGTTTGCCAAGAAAACATTTTTGTAAATTGTTTATGTAATTTCCATCCTGATCTCACCAACTCAATCAATTTTATAAAGATGAATTAATCAAGAAAGTGGGTATAGAACATGGAGAATCTCTTTAAATTCTTATAGGCTGAAAATGACTATGTCATCAATATCCCTGCTTCAAATGTTTCTATGGAAAATAGTTATATATAGATGTCCTCTTTGGCTTGCTTCCCATGACAACCCATAGATGAACAGATACACTGAAAACATGGTTCCCCCAAAATATTTGACCAACAAAGAATAGTTTCTGACAAGCCGGAAAAGCCAAGTACAGGTATGTGCGTTCAGTAGGGATTGTGTGATATTGGGAAGGGATACTCTGAGTCCAAGTCAGAATATAATGGCTAACCCCACGTGAACTGAGCCCACAGCATCAAAGTACTTTGTTAATGATGAAACAGATGGAGGCAAGATAAAGGGGCAGTCATGAGGGCCATGTGTTGGCCAGGGAAAGGGAAGGCTCATCTTCTACTCCCATCTAAAGTAACTGGCTGCACCTGAGGAGATTATTTGAGCCTTTGTTTCTAATCTGCAACGTCAGGAAAATTCCTGGTCAGGGCTTCTCCCAAAACCAAGTCATATGACAGCCAGAAGGGATGTCATATCATCATAGAACATTCCACAAATACAAGGGATGACGACAAGATCCCCAGCTGGAAGGGCAAGGCAACCCTGAAGTAAGCCCATGGAGAGAAATGTCTCCTTGGTAGAATTCTTACCCCTTTGCATTTCTTTGAAATCAGCAATTTCCATTCTTAAAATTTCCTTGACTTCAGATGATGTCATATACCAACTGCTAATTTGCACAAGCACCCATTTCCACTTGGAAAGACATCTCAAACCCCAACCATTCTAGACTCATTTTCTCCCTGTGGGTTAAGAAGCTCTGCGGCCATCCTGTTTGCTTCTGCCTCCCTCCCCTGGAACAGAAACCCAAATAGGCAAGGACGTCACCTGCTTAACTCACCAGCATGCCTCACACAGGATATGGCATGGGGCCTTTAGTGGGTCCTCAGTAAGTGTCTGTTGAATGAAGGAACATGCAGATGTCACTTCACCAACAGGACGCCAACTGGTACCCAGAGCAAAGATGAAGTAGGGAGGGAGGGAAGATGGAGAAAGGAAGGATGGAGAGAGGGAGGGAGGGAGGGAAGAAGAGAAGCGGGTGGCAGGAGAGGGGGGGGAGAAGAGAGAGAGGGAGGGAGGGAAAGAGGGAGAGAGCGAAGAACGGAAAGAGAGGGAGAAACAGACAGAGAGCAGAGAGAGAGAGAAAGAGAAGAGAAAACATTTGGACACATTAGAAAGAACCTTGGCAAATGTTTCAGAGGTCTCTAAATGCTCCATTTTCTCCTATCACTATTTTCTTAGCTCTAGAGAAAGAAAGCTGGTTATTACTGATGGAAGGATCTTTCCTCATACCAATGCTTAAAATAACCCCCCGAAAACCAGTAACAGTTATAGGAATACAAAGGCTTATGACCTTAAAGCGCTGCTTAAGATAACCACCCATCTGACCCTCTCAGAGAAACGGTGGATTTCCTGTGCAAATAAATGGAAGAATAAAGATCTCCAAAGCGCAGGCTTCTGATGGAGGGCTGAGTTTGAAAGCCACCCCACACAGTGATTTTTCAAAATGCAGGTTGGTCTGACTCCAGTGGCCGCTCCTCCGTCATCGCCTGTCATGTAATTACTGTGGGACTTGGTCATTATCGAAGACTGAATGAAACCTGGCCCCCAGATGAGTGCCACTGGCCTTGCCACAGAATCTCTAAGGGCCCGTGATTGGCAGAACCAGAGAACCTGGCGGCTGTGATCAAGTCAACTCCAGGAAATTTGGCTCCATGGTCTTCTTCTTTTTTTTTTTTTTTTTTTTTTTTTTTTTTTTTTTTTTTTTTTAGCCCCAGGCTTGTGCCGCTGTAATTCTGTTAGGGAGACTGCAAAGTCAATGTTTGAGAGATGAATGGCGTGGAAAAAGTTGACCTTGGTGGCTTGGTAAATATTTGACCCAATGACTCCACCTCCCACCCCCAGCGTTTAACCTTTAGCCTCGCATGTTGGAGCCTGAAGCATGTGAGGGGCAATTTTGGTCAGAATCCTAGGCCGTGAGCAGCAAACAGAAGCTGGCATAGGCTATGTTAAGCAAACAAACAAGCTGGCTGGAAGAATCTAGAATAGCTCGCAGTAAAGCAGGAGAAGTGAACGAGTCTGGTTTCTCAAAACGACAACAGCAGCAAAAAAGAAAAAAGAAATCTAAGAAAAGCTAGGAATTCAGCTTTGGGGAATCACAGTTTCCTGTGTCCTGAGACTACAGTGAATTACTGGAGCCATTCTGCTTCCGTGTCACTTCTGGGGACGCTGGGATTCTAGGTCAAGAGAGATTGATCAGCCTCGCTTCAGCCAGGAGTCCACCTTCACTTTGTTCAGGATGGGGGGAGTTACTGTGATCTTTTCCTTAAAGGAAATGTGGGTCCCTTGTAGAAAGTCAAACCGCTCTACGCGTATCCTGTTGAGAGACAGCAGCTTCCTTAGCGGGAAGAGATTTGCCGCTGTGCTAGTGAGGTACGTAGAAGTCGCCCTAACCGTGGTCAGCTCCGCGTGGCCAGTTCAGCTTCATCGCTTCTCTTTCTTTCAAACTCTGAATCAATAAGCTGGACATCTCCACACTAGGCTAGTATAGGCTCCCTCTCCCCAGAAGCAAGCAGGGGTGCGTATACACCCTAAGATGTTAGGGAAGGGGAGATGGCTAAAAAGGAGCGACATTGGCTGCCAGCCTGGTAGATACCCTGACTCTGTTTGCTTGTTTGATTTTACATCCCAACCGAAGTTTCCCCTCCCTTCCCTCTTCCCAGTTCCTCCCCATTCACCTTCCCCCACCTTCTACCCCATCTATTCCTCTACAGCTTCCCTTCAGATACAGTCAGGCCTCCCGTGGATAGGAACCAGTCCTGGCATATCAAGCTGCAGTGAGACTAGGCACCTCCTCTTCTGTTAAGGCTGGATGAGGCAACCCAACAGGAGAAAAGGGTCCCAAAAGCAGGCGACAAAGTGAGAAGCAGCCTGCTGTCACTGTTAGGAGTTCTGCAAGAGGACCAAGCTACCAAACTCTCACATATATGCAGAGGGCCTCTTGTCAGATCCACGCAGGCTCCCTGGCTGTCATTCATTCTGTTGTGACAGCTTAGAGACTAGCCAAAACGAAACATTCTCTTACAATTGTAGGGGGACTTTTCTTTCCCACCCACCAGCTCCCAAATAACCAACATGGAGACCCAATAGTAATTTTAAATGCTCGGCCAATAGCTCAGGTTTATTACTAACTAGCTCTTACGACTGAAATTAACTCATTTATATTAATCTACATTCTGCCATATTATGGTATCTCTCTTTCATCTTGTACCTCCTGTTTTCTCTTGTCTCACTGGTGACTCCTCTGACTCTGCCCTTCTTCTTCCGGGTGTCCTTAGTCTGGTTCTGCCACCTAACCTTATCCTGTCCAGCTATTGGCCAGTCAGCTTCTTTATTAAACCAATCACAGTGTAATTTACACAGTGTTTCGAGGGATTATTCCACAGAATCTGGTAATGTTGATTCATTCTTTTTTTCAATGAGCCATTTGTACATGTCTATCAGTGTGTGGGCATACAACAATGGATAAGGTATCATTTTATGAATGCTTAGTACTTTCTTCAAGGACTTTCATATCTTTTGAAGAAGACAGATTCAGAAGCTCTTAGGACAAGTGAAAATATATTGTGTACTGCACTAAATGCCTCTTCTGTAATCAGCCTATTGTGGGCACATACTGATGGATAACTCAGTAACCATTTGACCTTGATTTCCTGTGTGAAATCTGGTGAGATAGTTAAACACAGGCACCCTCAGTACTCCTTTCTCAACAAGTAGCCCCCTGACATTTTTTTTTTTTTTTTTGTATTTTCCAGACAAGGTTTCTCTGTGTAGCCCTAACCATTTAGAACTCACTCTGTAGACCAGGCTGGTCTTGAACTCACTGATCCACCTGCCTCTGCCTTCATCCTGAGAGTGTACAGCAGCACCATCAGTAAATTTCTGATGAAATAGAAAAGATCCCCTTGGTGAGGTACTATTGTTTCTGACGTAAGATGGAAAGTAAGTTAGGTTAGTAGAGCAAACCCAGGTAAATCTGGTAAAACATCTAACACATCAGCTGGAGAGATGGAGCACTCAGGGTGGATGCCAGAAAAACATAGGGCAAAGTCAGAAAAAATAGGCATAGCTGGTCTTAGTGATTTCTGGACACAGATGTGAGATGTAAGATGCAGAATTTTTCAGAGAAACAAAATAAAGCATCTCCCTTGACTTCCTTTCTGTTCACCTAGACTGTGTATTCTGACTTAACATTGGTTTGGACAGAATTTTCTTTATAAAAAAGTTTTTAATTAAATCTTTTTTTTTTTTTAGAATTTCATACATGAGTACTCTATTTACATCACCCCCTTCAATTTCTCCCTTCCACTCAGTCTTAAATTCACGACGCCTTTTCATTATTGTTACATATATATTTTTATATCTATGTGGGTATGTTTGTATGCTTTTTGTGTCCATTTAGTGTTGCTTGTACGTATACATGTTTAGGATAACCACATGGGGTTAGATAACCTGTCTAGGGGCTTTACCTAGATAAAACTGATTCTCCATATTTCAGCAGCCATTAATTGCATGTAGCTCTTCATCTAGAGATGTGTCTTTATGAGATTTCTTTCCCATCCACATTGGCATGCTAACTTGTGTTGTCATTGTGCTGATCCTGTTTAGGTGACCATATCGTTACGATTTCATGACTGTAACTTCCTGGTCACATAGAGCAAGACATTTTCTCACAGCAGACCTCCTGGTCCTCTGTCACCATCTTTTCTCTCCCTCTGCCTTGAGCGTTGGGTATAGGAGTTGTGTTGTAGATGCATTTGTTGGGCTTGGGACACATGGTCAGTTGTTCGCCTCATTTCTACCGTTTTCTATAACGATCTCTGTCTGCTGCAGAACAAAGCTTCTTTGATGCGGGGTGAGAGCTTCACCTTGCTGTGGATCTAAGGGTAAGTGTTTAGGATGCACTTAAAAGCTATATTGGTCTAGGAAAGTGGCGGTAGTAGGCTCCTCCCTTTTAGGGCACGTGACCTTACCAGTAGTTGGGTTGGTTTATGTAGGGATAAGCCCTCCCCTTGGGGGCGGGCTGCCCTCAGGCGTATGTTTACTGATATAGTGCGCGGGCAGAGGCTGCGCGGGCCCCTTCCGCTTGCTCTCCTGTTTCCGCTGGCTACCCCGCTGGAACCTTGGTTTTGTGAGTCTGTTTTGTTATTAAATTTGTCTAAATATCAATTACTGGTGATTTATTGATCCGACCGCTGCAGGTTTACAGTCGTAAGCATGAGTTTCCCTCCTATTCAGTAGACCTTAAACCCAGTTAGTGAGCTGTTGGCTACAGCTGTTGGATTGGTAGAATTAATATTGTGAAAACAGCCATCCTACCAAAAAAAATCAATTTGCAGCTTCAGTGCAATTCTGGTGAAAATCCTCGTTATATTCTATACAGAAATAGAAAGAAAAGAATCCTAAAACTCACATGAAACCATAAAACACCCCAGATTGCCAAAGTAATCTAGTAAAAGGAACAACACAGGAGGGATTACCATAACAGATTCCAAACTATATTACAGAGCCATAATAATAAAAACAGCATGGAAGGCAAATTCTTTTTTTTTTTTTTTTTTTTTTGTTTTTTTGTTTTTTTGTTTTTTTGTTTTTCGAGACAGGGTTTCTCTGTAGCTTTGGAGCCTGTCCTGGAACTCCCTTTGTAGACCAGGCTGGCTTCGAACTCACGGAGATCAGCCTACCTCTGCCTCCCAAGTGCTGGGATTAAAGGCGTGCGCCACCGCCACCATCGCCCGGCTGGAAGGCAAATTCTTTTTTTTTAATTTATTTATTTCTTTATTAATTAATTAAAGATTTCTGTCTCTTCCCCACTGCCGCCTCCCCTTTTCCTCCCCCTCCCCCAATCAAGTCCCCCTCCCTCGTCAGCCCAAAGAGCAATCCAAACTGCCTAGGCTCCCACAAAACCAATAGGTGCAGTAGGATAAAAAACCCATTGCCATTGTTCTTGGGGTCTCAGTAGTCCTCATTGTCCGCTATGTTCAGCAAGACCGGTTTTAACCCAGGCTTTTTCAGACCCAGGCCAGCTGGCCTTGGTGAGTTCCCGATAGGACATCCCCATTGTCTCAGTGTGTGGGTGCCCCCCTCGCGGTCCTGAGTTCCTTGCTCGTGCTCTCTCTCCTTGTGCTCCTGATTTGGACCTTGAGATTTCAGTCCGGAACATGGGATGTACTCACTCATATTTGGTTTCTAGCCATAAATAAAGGACATTGAGCCTATAATTCGGGTTCTTACAGAAGCTAAATAAGAAGGAGAACCCAAAGAAAAACATATAGGCATCCTCCTGAATATTAACCTTCATCAGGCGATGAAAGGAGACAGAGACAGAGACCCACATTGGAGCACCGGACTGGAAGGCAAATTCTTATTTCCTAAGAAGGACTTTGTTCATCACCACCTCCGAGCCTTGTAACACATACATCATTTCCTCCTAAAATATTATCTAGGAAACTTGTCAGGGACACCAAGTTACCCTTTCGGTCTTCTCTCCAAAGGCCCAAGGATATGTGTTCAAGTAGGTTCTTGGAAACAGTCCTGGAGAGCATGCAACATTCCAACACCAACAAGCACACTCTAAGAATGACGGTGTGTCACAGCGATGCTTACTAAGTCCATGTTCTTATTTACACACTCATCTACGCGGCCACAGCCCACACAGTTCACACAGCCTTGCCACATCTCTATGGAGTGCTCTGCAGTATCAAGTTAGCTGCTTAGGAAAGGTGTCTGAGTACCTGGAGTCATGCGGAAAGAATTCCGCAGTGCTGGGGCAGGCAGCGCTATACTTGATGGACTGCAATGTTCCCTCCAGAGACACTCACATGGCACGGGCAGCCTCTATGAGTCAGAACCCACTGCCTCCTTGTCCTTTGTACTTTGTCTTTTGAGCCAATAAAATACAGTGACACCCAGAACTATAATATCTTATCTGCAGAAAAACAAGCCACTAGCAAAGCAATGATCCGAACTCTGAGCCACCCTCTACAAGGGCTTCCTAGAACCCTGGATTTGAGGGACCCATTTTTGAGAAAGAAAAATCAAGTTGACAATCTTCTTGAAGTTTTATCTATCTGGGAAACAGGGTACCTAAAAGAAAAAAAAAAAACATTTTAAATAAGAATTTGAGTGGCACTTAGAATTAGCAAATAATTTCTTGAGTGATTTATTTTCATTTTAAAAAGTATTTTTGAGGCAGGATCTTTTTAACCCACCTCTGACTTAAACCCTCTCTGTGACTGAGAATGATCTTGAACTTGCTGTCTCCTGCGGCTATGTCTCAAGTGCTAGAACTTCGGATAGTTGATGCCACACTGGGTCTGTGTGGTATCGGGAATCAAATCCAGAGCTTCGTGCACGGTAGGCAAGCCCTCTACCAACAGAACTACATCTCCAAGCCCTCGAGGGATATTTCAAAAGATAAAACAAGGTTTTAGAATAGGCTAGTAGCTTCTGGAGCCTAGTATTCTCTGTGCATACTCCCATGTTTGTAGGCTGGCCAAGAAGCCATGTTCTGTGGGACATTTTCATGGACCGTAGCAGGGAAAGAAGTGAAGCATCTCACCACAGCTGATGCCCTCAGACAACTTTTTCTTGATAATTTTGTTTAGGTATTTGTATTTGCGGCAGCTTGGTCAGCCAGGCTTCATTCCGAATACCTTTCCTCCAGCTTCTTTGCCACAGAGCACACTAGACAGAAATGCTCAAAGTCAATTCATGAGGCTACCCCAGTTTTATGCGATTTCAATTTAAGGAAACAACAATTAGGATATTTTCAATGATGAGAAGAACTCCATTAAGCTGTCACAAATGTCAAAAGTTCCTGGATCTGTTAACACTTATGTAATTGTTCTGGAAACCCCACGCGCCGGAATAGACCTACAACGCCAGGCATGACTCACTGAATATTTCTATGCACACACTTGCTCTAAAGCACCCTCCAGTTGGGATTCAGTTCTTCTAAGAACAAAAATCAAAGACAAAATATGGCACACCAAATGGAAAAGTTTTCCCTGTTAATTTCTTTTTCTTTTCTTCTTTCTTCCTTTCTTTCCTTCTCTCTTTCTTAAGGAGAAGAGAGAAGGAAAGAAAGGAGGGAAGGAAAAAAGAAAAAAAGGAAGGAAGGAAGGAAGGAAGGAAGAAAGAAAGAAAGAAAGAAAGAAAGAAAGAAAGAAAGGAACATAAGAACTTGTTGGTTCTCAGTTTTACAAATGGTCTTTATTTTTTATTTCGTCTTGTGACTTTATACCCAAGGGTTTTGTTTTTGTTTTCTTTTTGTTTTTAGTTGTGGCTAGTAGTCTGGTGCCCTGATCTTTTGCTCAAGGCTAAAGACAATGATGCCTGAGATGAAGGGCTGAGCATTGTCTACACAGCTGGACCTCAATCATGACATCTCATCGGAAGCCTACCCTCTATTCACTTTTGTGAAGTCGAATGTTGGGGGTGGGGGAGAAAAGCTTATGGAGTCCTGATAGCCTGATTTGGTATCCATATCTTCTACAAAATGGGATGGAGAAAAGCTTATGGAGTCCTGATAGCCTGATTTGGTATCCATATCTTCTACAAAATGAGAGGAGCCTTTTTTAAATTATGATTAAGTCTCTTCATTTATTTTACATACCAACCACAGTTTCCCCTCCCTCCTCTCTTCCCGTTCCCTCTCCCCCACTCGCATCTACTTCCACTCCTCCTCCAGAGGCAGGCCTTCCACAGAAGTCAAGAAAGCATGGCTTATCAAGTTGAGGCAGGACCAAGCTCCTTTCTCTGCATCAAGACTGGGCCTCAAGGCGTCCCAGCCTGGGGAATAGGTTGAGAGAAGCCCTTCTTACTTGGGCACTTCACTTTTCACACGGGACATGGCTGCTGCCCTTCGTGAGGACAGAGGGGTTACAAGACCTATGTGTCTCCTCCCCCACCCCCGTCTTGAATTAATAAGGACGGCGTGACCTGTGTGGTCCTAGCGAAAGGTCCCACACATTTACCTTTCCCTTGTTGCTCCAGAGGGCACTAGAGCAGTGTTTCTCAACCTGTGGGCCACGACCCTTTGTGTGTGTGTGTGGGGGGGGAAGGGGTTGTCGAACAACCTTTTCAACCTTTTCACAGGGGTTGCATATAAAATATCTTGTGCATCAGATATTTATATGTCAGTTTGTAACAGTAGCAAAATTATACTTTTGAAGTAGCAACAAAAATAATTTTATGGTTGGGTGTCAGCACAAGATGAAGAGCTAACTGTGTTAAAGGGTCACAGTGTTAGGAAGGTTGAGAACCACTGGATTGAAGGCTCTAATTCTCCTTTATGTCATTTACTCTGGTGGCCTTAGGATGTGGAACATAGTAGAAATAGAATGAAATGACGAGAGAGAGAGAGAGAGAGAGAGAAAGAGAGAGAGAGAGAGAGAGAGGACGGAGACAGAGAGAGACAGAGGGGCCATATCTCTAGCATTGCCAACAGATGGATTTCATATCCACCCCCTCGTCACCTCTTTACCTTGTCTCAGGGCCACATAAGTATGTTACTTTATCTTCTTTTGTCCTAACTCCTCTAAAAAAGTACATTTCCTCACCCCATAGTTCTCCTCACGAGATTCCCAAAGTCCCCAGAGATTTGGCAATTGGACGTCCTAGAGGCCCGAAGCTGTCAGGGTTTGAATGGAGGCCTACTTGGCCCCAATTGAATGTAGTTCGGTCCTTTCGAAGCACAAAATGCCTTCAGTATTCTCTGCTGTCATAATCACTGTTGGTGGCTTCGTTCAGCCTTTCCTTTAAAAAAGCGTGATTTTCGTGGCAGCTTTTCTACCTGCTGGGAAAAGCTGTAAAGATACCCTTGACTGAGAGCGGTCAGCGGCTCTCTGTCAGACGTCGTCGCTGTGGTAGTTGAAGTGTTCCGTGATTCTAATTGGGGTATTCACAATCCCTGTCTGACTTCTGTTGTTTTTGCCTCGTTGCTTCTTTTGCAACTTGCGTGCCATCTTGTGTGACCTGTTTGCGGCGGATGCTAACCTGTTGAAAGGATGCACCGGCCAAGCGAGACAAGAATCCTGTCTGCACCCCACACTGTTTGCTTTGTGAGATTCCAGACTGTTTAATCGGCTCGACCTCATCCTAATAACTCCAGACTCCACTTCTCTTAATGGCTTTCCCCTCCTTAAATGCCTGCACAGTTATCTTTGAAGAAGGCAAAAAGGCACAGATGAATCATTTGCAGGAAATGGGGGGGAAGGAGGAGTGTGGTTGGCACAGCAGATGGCTGAGTGTGTGGGCACATAGCTGTCTCTGTTGTTCCTCCCGCCACGCTCTGGAAACAAGTCCCTTGGAAGCATATATTCATTCCAGGGTGGGGGCTGCATCCGCTTTCAGGTACCAACATGTAAATCTACATCCGCTGGGATTCACTGTAAGACGCTCAAGCCCAGGTCGCGATATTATCCTGTCCTTGAAGTTTTGACATTAGGCCTTCTAGACATAAAGTAATAAACTACTTTAACTCATGGAAACAGAATTCTTCTTGCCATCTTGTTTTTTTTTTTTTTTTTTTCCTCCAGTAGGATATGAAGTAAGTGTGTGGGTATTCCTCCTGTGTTGTGGAGCCAGCTCCCTAACCTTATAAGGGGCTGGCAAACGCTTCTATAGAAGCTGGGACTGGATTTTCAGACCAAAAATGTAGGTTAAGCAGAAAATCCCAGACTGTTCCTGCTGGAGCTTGTTGTGGTTGGGGTATAGAAAGGAATAAAGCGTCCTGCACGCTTGGGGACAAGAACTGGCCAGAAAGCTCACTGAAATGTGCTGTCCGACGTATGTATGCATCTGAGGAACTGGGGCCGTTTTGCTGAACTGGCTGGACTAGATTTCTAGAATTCAAAGCAGCATGGGAGTCGGAAAGAGCCTAACTGTCTCAGGAGGCTTCGTTTTGCCTCTCTCTTCCTTGTAAGTTGCCAGATATCATCCACGTACATACTGGGGGAAGGAAGGCATTTGCTATTTTGTTTCTGCATGTGTACGCTCATTTACCTGACAGGCCGTCTTTGATTGTTCTTCCAAAATCATCAAGGCTGTCTGCCCTCCAGACCCACATCGCAGCCCACAGGTATGCAGAAGGCCCTGTCTTCCTTAAGTCGGTAGGTGTTTTGGTAAAACATGTTTACCAAAACATGAATTACTAGAATTTGGGCTGCATCTTAGCACAAACCATGACTTGGAAACAACATATTTGACGAGTGAACAACCATAAGAGTCCCTTTAGGGGACAAAGGAGATGGCTTATTTGATAATTACTTGCTGTACAAGCATGAGCACCCTCACAGTAAGCCAGGCATAGCAAGCAGCAAGCACCTGTGTCTCAGAACTGGGCAAGCAGAGACAGGGGGGATCCCGTGGGTTTGCTGACTGGTTGGTCTTGCCAGTGAGCTCTCGGTACACTGAGAAATTCTGTCTGAAAAACAAGGTGGCGTCATAAAAGAGACAGCTGTGAGTTCCCATTGGCCTGCTCATGCACACACATTCCCTCACAAACACATTTAATAATAAATACCAAGCATCCTCTGCTTAAGAACAAGTAGACTTGGTCCAGAAATCAACATGCAAGATCACAGAATATATTTTATAAATCAAGATCATAAATCTTGTTAATAGAAGAATTTCCACCCCCATACTCATTATGATTAAGTGGCCTTTTATCTGAAAATCTTACAGATTGATCTGACAAAGACACTAATTCTTAGATCTTAACTATTTTTCATAGTTTCAATGCATGACTAAACAGACCTTCCTCTTCCTCCTCCTTCTCTTTCCAAGTGATCTGGGAAGAGGGTGGAACTTGGCATTCAGTCCCAGCAGAAGGTACCTCCAAGGCTTCAGGACAAAGGTGTGGCTTGAATGGGCTCACAGACCTCACCTCTTTAAAGTGCTCTCCTCCCTCCTCTTCCAGACACTTCAGTGAGATCTGTAATCTAGCTTCCCCACCCTCTCCCTTAAGTGGCTGAGTAACGACCCAAAAGTACAGGGAAGTTAATATTTAAATCAAGGGATTAGAGTTCAAGGAGAAAATGCCCTCTGTTTTTCCTCAACGACCACCACTCACTAGATCGTCAAGGTGACTTGCAGGACACAGCACTGTCCCTGTTTGCTTGCAGAGTTCTAGCGAGGTCCTTAACACATCACCTAGCACTCGTATTTCTTCCTTTCCTGCCACCCACCACCCGCCTTCACTTTACAGCCTTGGGATTTCGCTTCCCAGCATACCCTAGGGTTTTATTTTCCTGAATATTTGGCTAAGAATTACGTGTATCTGTATCTATCACCATCCACCTTGGTTTCGTGCCTGTTTTCTTCCTGATGAGGAGATAGACGTAGATCTATAATGCTTACAAAAGAGAGCTAGAGGGGTTTTCTTTCTTTCTTTCTTTCTTTCTTTCTTTCTTTCTTTCTTTTTTTTTTCGGTGAATTGTTTCTGTGTCAAGGCTAGGCCTCTCATCTACCTGGGACTTTAATCTCATCAACCCTTAGTTAGATGCTGAGCACAGGACAAGCGCGTGTTTAGCATGTGTGAAGCCCAGGGATTCATCTCCACCGTCAACAGAAGAAAAATCAAACAGGTTTGCACGCTAGCAGTTACTTCGTTGGGTCAGTCATTTCTGACTATGCCAGCCTAATAGCTCTCCCAACAGAAGTCCCACCTGAAGCCCTGACAAAGCCACTTCCCTAGCTCCACAAAACCAACCGCACTGGTGTCTGTCTACAAGCAGGAGCTCCCACTTCTGTGCTGGAGACAAAGCCGGTCAGACTAGTGCTTAAAATCCTTCTCATTCAGGAATTTCCTCATTCTGTGTTTGTGTATATTTCTGCTGCCAAACGAAATATGATATTTAGGGATTGTAAACAGACCCTTAAAACCTCCCCAGATGGAGAAAAGGGCAAAGGGACTTTTCCCACTTCCTCTTGAATGGGTGAAATGGTATCTTTTTTTTTCTCTCTCTCTCTCTCTCTCTCTCTCTCTCTCTCTCTCTCTCTCTCTCTCTCTCTCTCTCTCGGTGGAGGGAAGAACGAAGACCTTCTTGGAAGTATCACTTTCTCTTTTCAGCTCCCACTAAGGCAGGGACTGTGAGCAGGGCTGGAGACATTAAAACCCTTCCTCTTAGAATGTTTGCGTGCATGATCCATGGCTGAGACAGAGTTATGACAAAGGACTCTTTGGCAAAATGGGGTTGAAACATGACAAATATACCCTACAGGGAGCCTACAGAGCGAGGGCAGTTCCCATTGCAACTGGAAATTGGAACTGAAAAGTCAGACATCGAATTATGTCTCAAAGGGTCCTTGAAGATAGTTGAATATAAGTCTACATTGATTTTTCCCTCTGTGAAAATAATGGTTGATTAATGATATTTAAATCTACTGGCTATCACAAATATATCATTATGGTTGGAGAGTGAGGCATAAAAATAATAGTGAAAATTCACTTGGAAATGGGTCAAGAGTGGGAGTAGACAGGTCAGAAGAAAAGAAATACATTTGTTTTCTGGTTGCTGCTTGAACCCAGACAAGGTCAGGTAAATGCTCCACCACTGAGCTACATTGCCAGCAGAGGAAAGGACATTCAAATAGACTTGAAGTATCTGGGAAATGCTCAATTTTGACAATATTGTAATACCTTAATAAATCAAAATTATCTAATAACTTGACCTCTAACAAAAGAAATACAGATTAAAAGCTACTGTGGGGTGGTCAGTGCCCATGGACCAGCTCAGCAGAGGGCTGTGGGGGCATTTTGAGAGAAGTATCTTCTTGGTGGGAATGTAAAACTAGAAATCTTTTAAGGCATTTGAACAATCCCTATCAAATTCTAAGTCCATGCACTCTGACCAAACAGCTTCACATCTAAGAATTGTGGATATGCTCACATTAAAAACAAACAAACAAAAACAAAAAAAAACAAAAAACAAAAAGCAAACAAACAAAAAAGATGTGTAAAAATAAGTTACGGCTTGCGATAGCAACGCTGATTCTGATTAGCTAAGTAAATGATGGGGTGATCATGTTACAGAATGCTGTGTGTCACTGAAAAGAATGTTATGACTTAGCAGGAAAAGGCACCTGCTGCCAAGCCTGACAACCTGAGTTCGAGTCCCAGAACCTACATGGTACGAGGAGAAAACTGACTCCGGCAAGTTGTCCCGTGACTTCACACGCCTTTTGACACCACCCCATATAGGGACAAATAAAGAAATAAGAAAAAAGAGAATAAAGACTAAAGGAAGCTGGGCCTGGTGACAAAAACCCACGGTCCTAGCTACTTGGAAGCCGAGGCAGGAGGATTGCCAGCTTGGGCTATACAGAGTGAATGCCAAGTCTGCCTGGGTGATTCAGTGAGAAGCTATCTCAAAATATGAAAGTAAAAAGATGGCTAGAGATCCACTTCAATGGCAGAGTCCTTACTTAGCGTGTATGTCATCCCGTGTTCAGTGCCCAACACATGGGGTTAAGAAGAAAACGAAGACGCTCTCTATTTTCTGGGATGAAGTCATCTCCAAAACGTAGTGAATAAAAATGCGTGAAGAGAAAACTCAAATTGTATTTTGTGAGTTTTGCCTGCTCGACCCGGGTCATAATAGTGAATATGCTAATGAATGCATATTCTTATACAGAGACTGTCTGGATAGACACGCTGGAAGCCAGCTGATAGTGGTTGTCTTGAGGGGAGGTAATAGATGGTCAGGAAAGACACACTTTCATTCCATACCATTCCTTTCCTTTTGCATTTATACAAAAGGTATAATAAGCACAGACACTTGACAGGAGCTTTTGTTGGCTTCGAGGGTAAACTATACTTTGCAGTTCCAAATCCCATGGCAACCGCATACATTTTTGTGTAAAAGCAGATAAAACATCTTTAAAGATTATACCTGAACGAGAACTATCACGTAGCTGCCCACCGTACTATGTTTGGGAACGAACGGCTCTTTCCTGCGATTCTCGCACATCGCACGTCGACACAGTCTGCTTCCAGCTGTTTCCTCAGAGTTCTCTCCGGCAAAAGCATCTTCGCGTCACACGAAAGAACGAGGGATGCCTGCGGGAGCAGGCTGAGATCTGCGATATTTAAACTGTCCTCAAAACAAGAACAAGGTTGTGTAAGGATTAATGGGGCTTATTCTTCTGTTTTTCGCAATCTTCTAATTGCTCTGTGGCAGATTTCATCAGTATATTTTCCTGGTAACAGGGAACAAAGCAGTCAGGGTAATTCACCATACTGGTGCAAATATTTCCACGGGGAAGCACGAATTATTTGTTACGTAGGCGCGTGTACTTCCGAGAGGAGTGTGTATTATTATCGCCTCCCCGTGTGTTCATGCCGTCTCCTCATAGTATCATTCCGTACCTTTCTCTTTTCCTTCTTTCTTTTTAAATTAATTATTTATGTTAGCACAAAATGGTTTTATTAGGCCATTTTTATACATGCACATTATTATTATTATTATTATTATTATTATTATTATTATTATTATTATTTTGGTTTTTCGAGACAGGGTTTCTCTGTGGCTTTGGAGCCTGTCCTGGCACTCACTCTGTAGACCAGGCTAGCTTTGAACTCACAGAGATCCGCCTGCCTTACAAGTGCGGGGATCAAAAGCGTGCATGTTGTGGTGACCCCCCCAAACCATAAAATGATTTTAGTTGCTTTTTGATAACTGCAATTTTGCTACTGTTATGAATCACGATGTAAATACCTGTGTTTTCTGGTGGTCTTAGGCAACCCCTGGGAAGGGGTCTTTCCACCTCCAGTGGTCCACGACTCATACACTGAGGACCACTGGTTTATCATAGTCTCTGAGTCATTTCTGCACTGCAGTCTCGATGATGAGGACAGCTCCAGTTCACACTCAGCTTGAAACGCCCTTATTTCTGCAGTAATTCCAAGAGATAGCTTTGACGGTTTGAGTAATTTCGGTTAGCAGTTAGATACTTTGAGGGCTTGAAATAAGTCATCCCATGCTTTCCTGGCATTTATTCCGATGTCTCTGCCTTTGTCAGTAGATTGGCATTTTCCCCCTTGAGTTTTCAATATTGACTCTTTGCTTTATATTTTTGACAACTTGACTATAATCTGTCATGGAGAAGGTCTCCTCACGTCGTGTCTCTTTGAGATCATAAATGCCTGTGATGTTTGAATGTCTACAAGTTTCTCTAGATTTGGGGAGTTTTCTGCTATAATTTTCTTTGAGCGTACTCTAACATGAGGAACTGTATTAAAGGGTCACAGTGAGCCGGGCGGTGGTGGCGCACGCCTTTAATCCCAGCACTCGGGAGGCAGAGGCAGGCGGATCTCTGTGAGTTCGAGACCAGCCTGGTCTACAGAGCTAGTTCCAGGACAGGCTCCAAAGCCACAGAGAAACCCTGTCTCGAAAAACCAAAAAAAAAAAAAATAAAATAAAAAAAATAAATAAAAAATAAAGGGTCACAGCGTCAGGAAGGTTGAGAACCACTGCTCAACACAGATAGGGAAGAGAGTCTCAATTGTTTCCCTCAGGTTCTTCTGTGCTGTGTCTTCCCCATGGTCCCCTTGACTGCATTACAGGATCTGGGACTTTGTGATTGTGCTTGGTGACTTTCTTTTTCCTTATTGATATTTGTGGTATTTCCTCTGTCTGTTCCTCTACCCCTGTCATTCCAGCTTCTGCTTGATCAAATCTATTGATGATTAGCTTCCCGCTTCCGTTTCTTTGTTTTTATTTATTGAGGTTTCTATTCCAACATTTCTAGTTAGCTTTTATTTTTCTTCAAAATCTCAATTTCCTTGTTGGATTTTCCTTCTGTGTTGCTGATTTCTTTTCTCTTTCTTTTTTTAAATCCACGCTGCTGATTTTCTCATCTACGTTGCTGAATTTTTCTTGTAAGCTGCTGTCTTTCTTCCCCCCACCCAACTTGCTTGTTTATACGAATTGACTATTTTGCTTTTTTAAATCATCTAGCAGTTTACCTGTTTTGGTGGCTTTAAGTTCCGTGGTTGAGGAGTCATGTCACCTAACTTGTTTATGTGTTTGTGTTTCCATGTTGCAACTTAGATATCTGAAGATTTATATATCGATTCCAGTCTTGTTTAGGAATCTTATTGAGTAGCCTACTTAACTTAAAAAATCACTTAGAAGAAAACAGTCTGCGGAAGCATCATCTGTGCCCCTGGTGTATCACCAATCTTTTTCTCTGTCCTTTTCAGAGAGTCTCTCATTTCCTCTGTGAATTTCCAATGCTCTTCCTTTCTATCCTTTTTGGAATAGGGTCTGCTTTTTATTCCAACTGTCTTCTTCACTGGCACACAAAGTGGCTGCTAGCATGCCATCTTACCCAGAATCCTATTCAGTTTTTGTTTGTTTGTTTGTTTGTTTGTTTGTTTTTCCGGCACAAGGTTTCTCTGTGTAGCCCTTGCTGTCTTGGAACTCACTTTGTAGACCAGGCTGGCCTTGAACTCACAGAGATCAACCTGCCTCTGCCTCCCAAGTGCTGGGATTAAAGCTGTGTGCCCAAATCATCCAGCCCTTTCTTTTTTTTAGGGCTGGGGAATAAATATGGGGGCTCAAATATTCTGGGCTACTGGTCTACCAACCCAAGCCCTCCCTTTTATTTTTTGAGACAGGTCTAAATTTGCTCAGACTGTTCTTGAACTTAGAATTTTCACGCCAAGTACACGTGCTCCTTCTGTGGCAAGACCAAGATGAAGAGACGAGCCGTTGGCATCTGGCACTGTGGCTCCTGCATGAAGACAGTGGCTGGTGGGGCCTGGACCTACAACACGACTTCTGCCGTCACAGTGAAGTCTGCCATCAGAAGACTGAAGGAACTGAAAGACCAGTAAAAGTGCTACCATTTGATACACAAGCCTACTAACTACAATAGTGCACAGCCAACAAATAAATGGGTTAATTTACATAAAAAAGAATTTTCTCACCCCAATCTTCCAAGTAGTATTACAGTCTTGGGCAACCAGGTCTGGGCTCTTAACTGTTCTTTTCTTGAGTAGATCATTCCCATGTGATTTAGCTTTCTATCTTCTGAATATCTTATACCAACTCAGCACTAATATCGGATATAAGATTTTTCTTTTCTCTTTTCTTTTTTTCGGTTGTTTTTCAAAACATGGTTTCTCTGTGTAACAGCCCTAGATGTCCTGGAACTCTCTCTGTAGACCAGGCTTGCTTCAAACTTACAGAGATCCACCTGCCTCTGCTTCCCTAGTGCTAGAATTAAAGGTGGGTGCCACCATTGCCCTGCTAAGATTTTTTTTTAAGATGGAAAACAGATTTACTTTGAGGAAACTTAAACCAGTCTCAGTAGTCTGTGGATTCTCTCATAGATTCAAATGACTCTTTCCCCCATCAAAATGAGCAAAGAAACAGGATATGGTCCAGGGCGATAGATTCCTAAGGGTGACAAAGGGCTTGGCAACTGAGGGACAGGGCATGGTTAGGTGCCCTCCACTCTAAGGACAGACTACAAACTTCAAACGACAAAGTAGAAGCTGAAGACAGTGTGCCCAGTTCTTAACTGAGACGTTGTATAATCTCCTCCTAGCATGCCCAGCCCACAGTTCTGCAAGAGTAATAATAGGAACAGCATCTCTTACACTTTTGCTCACAATGGGAAATCCAGGCCTTTCTTAACAAAATTCCTCTGCAGCAGAACAACGTTTGTCACCACGCAGGTTGCAAGGGCACTTTCATATGGAAAGCAACAGGCTCTTCTATTGAAGATGTCACTTCCTGGCTAGGGACAACTCGGCATTTCTGCAAAAGAATCCTTCAAAGAGTTCTGCAGATCCTTTGACTCAATCTTCGCTCTTTCAGTAGGCTTGAGAAATTGCATAATAAACCATTAAGGCGGGGGTTGGGGGGGGGGAGGTGGTGGCAGCTTCTTTTCTCCAAGAAAAATCATTGCAACTCCCATTTAAATTATCACTTCTCCCTTTTCCTGGTGGCAAGCATCTCTGGGTACCACTCTGCATGAGGTAAGATAAGTATTTTGTCACCATCTATTATTAGGGAGGGATTCAGAGTCACGGAGAAGCCGAAGTGATTTTTCCAGCCTCAGAAATAAAGGGACGAAGACGAAGTTGGCTGATGAGTGCCTTTATTTTGGGAACAGGACAGCTGTGTTGGTGTGAGCGTCATTTTCCTGGACAATTGCAAAGGCTTCCTAATTAGTTTTCCTGTCCCCCCCCCCCCGTTTCTCTACTCCCTTCAATGTACTCACCCCTTTGTTTCCAGAATTATACTCTGAAATTATGCCGCACCCCCTTATAAATGTCTCTGATAGCTTCTCAAACCCCCCACCTCTGTATGTGTGTGCACGCGCATGTGTGTGTGTGTGTGTGTGTGTGTTAGGGTGCATCATAAGTTCAAACTCCTTCACATGGCATCTAAAGCCCATTTTGGGATTCTAAGCTACCTTGCTCGTGTTCTTTGCTAGACTTTTACCTCTCCACACTGCTCAGCCACACCCTGATGATCCTGCGTGCCCATAGCTCCAAACTCCACCCCTGTGGCTCCAAACCCCATCCCTGTCCTTTCCTCTTGCCTAGGTGTTTCAATCATGAATGTCTCTCAAAGTCTGTGTGTTGAAAACTTGGTCTCTAGCCTGGGGAAATACTGGGAGATGGTGGAACCTTCAGGAATGGGGGCTGAGTTAAGAAAGTTAGATCCCTGGAGGTCCACATTTGAAGGAGATAATGGGAACCAACCCATTCCTGTTCCTCTTTGCTTCTTGACCAACATGAGTGAGTGTTCTCTCCTACCAAATGTTTCTCCATGGTGCCTGACTTCACCACAGGCCCACAAAGGCAGCCGACCCTCAGCTAAGATCTCCATAACTGTTAGCCTGAAATATATTTCTCTTCCTTTGCATTGCATTTCCTCGAGTGTTCTGTAACAGCAACAGAAAGCTAACACTCTTGGGGATGAGGAAGAGAGACCCTGCTTTCCACAGGGATCCAGCTCAGCTAGCATTTTCCTGGGTCACTTGCCACTACCACCCCTACTTCCCCCTCCCCTCAGAGTAGACGAAACACTTCCTTTTTCGCTCCCACACTACTTCCTTCCTATTGCAGTTACATTTTTTTTTAATGTTCTAGCTACTGATGCATGTATTTAGCTTCCCCAATCAGGTTTCTGTTTTGTGATAACTTAGCTTGAATGATCTCCTCTGCTGCAGCTGTCATTTAAGTCCTAGAGATGTGTCTCGTTCTCAAGAAACACGTGAAGTTGTTATCAAGAACTACTTCCTCTCAGGCAAACCAACAGCTAGGTCCCATGTTCCAGTCACCTGAATGGACTCACAGAGCTATGCCTTCAAAGGCAAGTGGATGAGTTGTGTCTAATTGTCTTTTTGTATAAAGTTTGACATGTGTGGGCACAGGGTAAGATTTGATTCGTCTAGGCAGTGAACATTCAAGGCAATTTCTATGCTCCATGACTGGAGTTGATGATGGGTGTGAATCCCCGTGTGGGATATCTTATGGAGCCTCTTACAGTGTGGTCCACCCATCTTAGCCCCTCCTGGCTGCTAGGCTACAATTTAGTTCTCTGGGTCCTTTCCAGACTTTTGGAATAGAAGTCCTCTGGGCATACACATGCCTTTAATTCCAGCACTTTCAAGGTAGTGACGGTCAGATCTCCATAAGTTTGAGGCCAGTCTGTCTAACAGCATACTCTAGGCCATCCAATAAAACATGGTAAAAGCCTGTCACACACACACACACACACACACACACCCCAAAGAAAGAAGCGGGGAGGAAGGAAGGGAAGGAAGGAAGAAAGCCAGGCAAGTAGACCAGGAGTTGTGGCATAGTCCTTTAATCCCAGAACTCAGGAAGCAGAGACAGGAAGATCTCTGAATTTGAGGCCAGCCTGGTCTATATAGTAAGTTCCAGAACAGCTGGGGCTACTCAGAGAAACTCTGCCATGAAAAAAACCAATAAAACAAAACAGACCCCCCCAAAACAACACACAAACCAAAAAAAATCCCCCCAAAAAACAAAAACAAAAACCAAACAAACAACAAACAAAAACGCCAGAGGGTCTCTGGGGAACTCCTAGATACGGACTGGGAGCGAGTACTCAGCAGGTGTCTCCAGATGTTTAATTACTTGTAACGGTGTAAGCGAATGCAGACAGATTGTCAAAATATAGACAGCTTTAATGTAGGAATAGACTTACAGAACCACCGTTCCCGCGGAGACCAGGAAAGCAGAAGCGAGCACTGGGAGCACGCTCGCCAAATTTATAGGAAAACTTTAGCCTGAGGCGAACACGCCCCCTAAGGGGTGGGACTTATCCCTACATCTTCCCCTTTTGTCTAAATAAGACAGAACTAAACCAAATACAACTATATACAATAATAACAAATAAATATAACAAACAATATTGAGAATCAAAAGTTTTGCTAAACATTCTATCTCAAGGAGTCTAAATAATGTAGAGAGTAACTACAATTATATAATCTTCAACTCCATCAAAGATCCGAGAAGGCAATAAATATTACTTAACAAACGATCCAAATGTGTAACAATTGACAAAGACAACTGACTACCTGAGCAATCACCCAAAGTCTCGTTTGCAATGTTGAGTCAACCAACTTTGGCTAAGGCCTAACATAACTGACATACCATTATTAAAGGCAAGGAACTTTTCAAAACTATCTTACCCTGTCTTGGCAGGATATGACAGTCCTGTTGTATCCATTGATGCACGCTCTGTATCTTTGTCAGTGGTTGAGGTATGGGCTTTTCTTAACCCAAAGGCCAGTTCTGCCAAGAAGACAAGCTCCCAGTGGAGTGTCTTTGGTGCTCAACGTTCTCTCGGGAATAGAGCGGTGTTGCCAGGAGCAATTGTGTCTCACTATCACGAAACTCTGAGTTATATTAAAGGCCATATTCTACAGCTCTCCAAAGAGGTTGAAGATTATCTATCTATACTGAGTATAATCTCTATATATCTAAAGAACCTGATTAGTCTAATTACAAATGACAAACTTAGATGACTATTAATCTATATAATTCTCAATATCTATCTAACTTAAAGACTAAAACAATAAACAACTGTGCAATATATGAAGACAATGATCTTCATCTGTAAACAATGTCATTACATATCAAATGTAAACAATGTTATTACATAAATAGTATCAGAGGTAGAAATGTACATTGTGATATGGTAGATGTATCAATACAATATAAGCATATTCTTATACAAAAATAGAGGTAGGAACACTCACATTCAATATTCAATATGTCAATATACAGAAAACAGTACCAATACAATTTTCTAAAAACAGTAACTCACAAATACCAATCATCCCATCAAACCAGTTAATCCCCCCCCTTTTTTTTTTCGAACATACCCCTAATTCCATAAAACATCTCCCCATCCCCTCAACCCCAAACCAACCACTAAAAGATGTCCCTAACCCTGAGGGCAAACTCTGTTGGGAGAGGGGACGTCGTCCTCTAAGATTGCTTCAAGCTGACATGGGGGCGATGTTCTCCTTAGGGGCTCCTGTGAAAGCAAATGATGGTAAAATTCCCAAATTAACCTTTGACCTAAGAAAATTATAACTAGTCCCTGAGCACTTTGAGAAGGTCCGGCCAGAGTGTTGTCAAAAATGTGCACCATTCGAAATTGTCTTGTGCAGTTGGTACCAAAAAACAGGTCTCATATTAGCGCGTAAAAAAGAGAAAAAGAAAAAAAATATTCATGACGTCATAAAAACCAGGTTGAGTTGATGTTGTGGGGCCCCATCTTCATCCTGGAAACTTCAAAAATTACTGTAGGGAAATTTGTTGCTTGTTATGGGAAATTTAAACATTAACAACAAGGACATATTCTGACATATAAAGAAAGACACAGATATGAGGAAAAGCAAAGAAAGTTTATCAAGTATATAATTATCCTCATTCTGTCCCATTTCATGGCTCCTGATCTGAGACAGAAACTCTGAGATATCTCTTATCAACAGGCTTGGAATTGAAGAGGGACTGAGCCATAGTCCAACTCCAAAACCAGCTCTACATATTTATAAAGAAGCGTTCAAAGAGAAAAAAGAAAATATATATATAATCAATACTTACTCATGTTACTGTTGAGTCTTAGTGGGTCGTAACTATTTTCCATCCATCAGTTATTAAATATTCAGGGTCCCTTAAATTCTTTGAAGATCAGTATTTTCCTGTGGAGAAAAAAAAAAAAAAGAACCCTGCCCCCAACCTACCTGAATTCCTTACCATCAGTATGCTCGCCATCCTTGTGAATGAATTGTTATTTATCTTTTCCAAATGGCTTTTCTTCTTCATACCGAACCTTTATTAATTTTGACGGTATCCACAATTGTTCCTCACCTGTGGAGATAAGAGCAAAACCCCTTCCCCAACGCAGCACATCTCCTGGCTTCCATTGTGAGGTCAGCACATCCTTGAAATAAACTGGTTGATTTAGTTCAGTAGACTTTTCCATTATCCAATGTCTTTCTGCAGCCGTTGTCCCCTTCTCATTAGCGTTAAGAAAATTCAAGGTTAACAAAGCATTATGTAACCTATTTCTGGGGGTGTTTTCCACCCCTTTCTGTTTATTCAACATATCCTTTATAGTTCGATTTGATCTTTCTATGACTGCTTGACCTGTAGGATTGTATGGTATACCTGTAACATGCTTGATATTGTAATAGTCAAAAAACCGTTTCATTTTCCTAGAGGCATAAGCAGGACCATTATCTGTCTTTATTTGTGTAGGTATACCCATGATAGCCATGACTTCTAATAAATGAGTGATTACTGAATCAGCTTTTTCTGAACTTAAAGCAGTTGCCCACTGAAAGCCTGAATAAGTGTCAATGGTGTGGTGAACATACTTCAATTTGCCAAATTCTGCAAAGTGAAACACATCCATCTGCCAGATTTCATTCCTTTGGGTGCCCTTTGGATTAGCCCCTGCAGGCAGTGGCGTTTGGTTATAGAAAGAGCAAGTAGGGCATTTCTTTACAATCTCCTTAGCTTGTTGCCATGTGATAGAAAACTCTTTCTTCAAACCTTTGCTATTAACATGATGTTTTTTATGAAATTCAGAGGCTTGTAGCACACTACCAATCAATAATTGATCAATTTCTGCATTACCTTGTGCTAGAGGACCTGGCAGACCCGTATGGGATCGGATGTGTGTTATGTACATAGGGCAAAGCCTGTTCCTGATCAAATCTTGAACCTGGATAAACAATGAGGTTAGTTCTGTATCATCAGGTATAAATTCAGCAGTTTCAATATGTAAAATAACTCTTTTTGCGTATTGTGAATCAGTAACTATATTAATAGGTTCTCTAAAATCCCTTAGCACCATAAGAATGGCATATAATTCTGCCTTCTGGACAGAATCATAAGGACTTTGTTCCACCTTACCCAAGTCTTCCACGTTGGGCGCCAAAATGTAACGGCGTAAGCGAATGCAGACAGATTGTCAAAATATAGACAGCTTTAATGGAGGAATAGACTTACAGAACCACCATTCCTGCGGAGACCAGGAAAGCAGAAGCGAGCACTGGGAGCACGCTCGCCAAATTTATAGGAAAACTTTAGCCTGAGGCGAACACGCCCCCTAAGGGGTGGGACTTATCCCTACAATTACTCACTAATCTCATGCCGTGGGAAGCCTCTGACTAGGCAAGGAACTGATGAGGTCCTCGAATGGGTGTCATGGATGCTTAGCTACTGGTTCTCAGCTCAGGTCTCATACATTGGCATTTTCCCAGGTGCTTTGAGACAGTTCCAATGCCTGAAACCTACTCTAGAATGGCTAAGTCAGAGTCATGGGGGTGAGATTTGGGCATCTCTGCCTTTCCAAAGTTCTGCTTTCTCAGCTGGGCCTGGCATAGATCTCCAATCCCGGATACTCACGAGTGTGAGGCAGGAGGATTGCAAGTTCAGTGCCGGCCAGGGTAAAAGTGTGAGTGCAAGGCTAGTCTGGGCAACTTAGAAAGACCATGTCTCAAAATACAGAAGTAAAAAGAGTGCTGAGGACCTAGCTCAGTGGAGGAATGCTTCCTGCCATACCCAAAGCCTTCAGTTTAACTGCCAACACTGGAGAGAGAGAGAGAGAGAGAGAGAGAGAGAGAGAGAGAGAGAGAGAGAGAGAGAGAGAGAGGAGGGGACAGAAGGAGGAAGAAGAGAAGGGAAGTAAGGGAAGCAGGAAAGAAGGAAGGAGTTGCAGAGTTGCTTCTGAGCCAGTGGGGCTGTAAGGCAAATATCAGATTTTTCAAGTCAAATCCAGAGCGCTCCCTCCCCCCGGCCCCCATGAGACAGAGTTTCTTTGTGTACCTCTGGCTGTCCTGGAACTTGCTCTATAGACCAGGATGCCCTTGAACTCACAGAGATCTGTCTACCTCTGCCTCCCAGGTGCTAAGATTAAAGATGTGTACCACCACCACCTGGTCAAATTTGCAGTCCTAAACTCCAGTGGCCACAGGTCCCACATCTGGGTTAGTGTCTTTACTGCATTTTCATGGTGCACTCCCATAAGTCTTGGCTACGAGCAATCTAGGCAATAGTCCTTTCCCTTGTTCTTAGCACTCTGAATACCAGGGGCACCAATGGTTTCATGCTCAAGCAAAACCAGCAGATCTTTTGGTGTCACGGAGGCAGAACCCAGAAACTGTAACGGGAGGCTACGTGGTGACATTTGCAGCTAACTTGCTTGACGTCTTATATCTTCGTCATCAACATTGTAAGTAAGCCTGTCAACTTCAGCAAGAAAGAATATTTCAGCTGGGCTGGGTCTTAGAAGCTCATCATCCCAGATACTCTGGGAGGTGAGGCAGGAGGATTGCAAGTACAAGGCTTCCTGGGCAAGTCAGTGAAGACCCACCCAGGCTCAAAACAAAGGGCTGGGCCAGTTTTTGCCTTGGCATGTGGAAGGCAATAGTTTAAATGCACAGGAACACACACACAGAGAAGGAGAGAGTTCATCTGATATCTTTTATGCTAAATTAAAAAAAATTCTCTGATCACTTAGATGATTTATGTTGAAGAATGTCACAGCCATCTATACTACAGTGGTTATATTGATTTACATAAAAAGTAAACTCTCACTGGGCAGTGGTGGTGCACGCCTTTAATCTCAGCAGTAGGGAGGCAGAGGCAGGCAGATCTCTGTGGGTTCGAGGCCAGCCTGGTCTACAGAGTGAGTTTCTGTCAGGACTGTCTTGAAAAAACAAAACAAGACTAAATTCTCATACAGGCATCATAACAAAAGGACAGAGAAATACCATCATAAAGCACTTTTCTCTAGGAAACGGGCTGGTAGGCACACAGGCCAGCAAGTGCTTTCGATTTTAAATGTATAGGAGAAGAGTCTAAAGCTTTTGGTGGGTTTAGAAGAGCCTGATGGGTTAGACCAAAAGATTGATGCTTCCCAGACATTTAATAAAAATAATCTTGTAGTCATACGCACATAAACGTTGCCTTAGCAACTGCGTGAGCAGGTGGATTGTTCACTCCGAGCTGGCTGTGAACCTCCCCTGTAGCACATCCTTCCTCACCCAGAAATGGAAGGTTTCTTTCAGTCACACATGGCTGCCTTTCAAGCCCAGCTCTGAGCTAACGTTCCCTTTCATCTGACGAACTCCCTCAGGGCACGAAGCCAAAGGGAGAGTGGAAATTCCCAGAGCTTGAGAGCCCTTCCATGCCCAACTCAATATCAGTGTGTGCGCCCATCGGGGATGCAAACTCCAAGTAGCTAGAGATGACGGGTCCGTGGCTCACCCAGTAAGTAGATTTTCTATCCCTCTCTGGTAGAATGAACGCGCAGATCACAGTGACAGGAGCGGCTGAGCTGGCCGAGATGGAGGATAGAGGGCACCTGCTACTTCAGCAAGAGGGGTTCTGGGAAACCTCTGGAGTGCAACCCACACCTGTGCCGTCCTGGTTTACTCGAGTTTCTCCACACCGCACAAAGCTTTGCCAGGCATGGTGGGAACACACCTTCTACCTCAGCATGCTTAAGGCAGAATTGGGTGGGTCTTTGTGAGTTCAGTCCAACCTGCTACACATAACTAGTTCCAGGTCAACCAGGGCTACCTACAGAGATCCTGTCACAAAACAAAAACGAAAGATTTGCTCTGGGAGACTGTTTGTCTCAGTGATGAAAAGGAATGGCAAAGGGAAATCCAGCCATCAGGGTCACAATTATTACTATATTTGTGTGTGTGTGTGTGTGTGTGTGTGTGTGTGTGTGTGTGTGTGTGTATAACTGGCTCCTCTTTCACCTCTACAGGGGTCTTGAGATTCAACTCAGGTCACCAGGCTTGCATGGCAAGTGACTTTTTTTTTAACCTGCTAAAGAATGTTGCTGCCCATCCTTCTTAATTTTTATTTTTCTGCTCAAATTTTAAATACTAGGGTTTCCCCCTACTTTTGAGCATTAAATTGGCCCTACTGTGTTTTCTATTATATGATTCTTTTGGGTAGTGCTAACAAACACTTATTCAGGAGCATGCGTATGTGCGCGCGCACGTGTGTGTGTGTGTGTGTGTGTGTGTGTGTGTGTTATCGGCAAAAACAGGTAGCAGCCAGTGAATTATTCTCGTTTTAGGATTCTTACCCCTTTACAAATATAACCCAGTGACTGCAATAGTTCAGTAGAACAGTGCTATTATTCTATGGGAAGAATGGAAGCTATACGGAGATGAAACAGTTTCCCTCAGGGTCACGTGATACAAAGTAGCTGAAGCAGGATTAGACTCTAGGTTGGTCTGACTCCAAAATCCGAGTCCTGACTAGAAAGATAATGTCTAACTAATTACATTGACACTGCCATTGTTCTACATAATTCGCAAGATGCTGCACACTGTCTTGCTCCAGTGCCCTTACTTGGCTGGGTGCAATACAAACTAACAAAGCTTCAAAGGGACCAGAATGTGAGCTAGGTCCCTGGCATCTGAATGCTGGGCTTTGCAATTCTAAAACTTAAGTGGTGGTATACCTCCTTTGCAGGGTTATCATGACAGATCCCCCACATGTATTTATTTACTAGGGAAGGGGAGCATGTGTGCCTTGGTTCAAATGCAGAGGTCGGAGGGCATCTTGTAGGGGATGGGTTCTTTCAGTCTAACCCATGGGATCAAGCTCCGGCAGTCAAGTTTGGGGGCAGCTGCCCTTACCTGCTGAGCCATCTTATTAGCCCGGTCATGATAGATTTAATATGTATATATCTGGGTATAAATAAACCATAGCCATGGCATTATGTCACGATGCATCAAGACTTGACTCTGGCTGTAATGAACCCACCGGATGACTGGAGGCAACACTGCTTAGACCAGAATCTGGGGGTTTCAGTCTTCTTGGGGGGCTCTGAGTTAAATCGGAGAAGCCAAGTAAAAGCCTGAATGCAGACCTGTCCACTGACTGCTGAAAGGAAAACAGAGGGGGACACGGGGTGGTGTGATAGTGTATGCAGTAGATTCTCTTAGGCCATGGCAGTGTGAGTGCTGCTCAAACCATGTCAATAAAGGAATGTAAGGCCAATATAAGGAAGCAAGGGGCAAGCACTCAGCCTGATCCCCAGGATTCAGCACACAGGGTACATTCTGAGAAGGAATCTAGCAGAAGGAGTGCATCCATAGATGGCAGGGACTTTGGGAAACAGTTGGAGGGAACTGACTGCCATTTCTTTTCTGTTTTATTATTATTTTATTTTATTACTTTTTGCCACTTCCTTTCCATAAGAAAGCAGATGACCTAGCAGAAATGTCAACTTCCTGGTGACTACTTAGCTCTCTATACTTCTATTTTCCCTACGTGGTGGAAATAAATTGTAGAAGGAAAGAACTGGGTGTTTCCTAATGGAAGGGCTTAGGACAAAACCATCAACAGACATTAGAATCATCTTGAAAAGGATTCACTTGCCGGAGACTGTCAGCTTCACAGGCGTACTCTAGATAAGGTCCCTGTGGAATCTGGAAGGAAAATCAGCTGGCCTTGTGCCGGGTGATGGGAAACGGAAATCTAGGAAAGCAGATGGTGGCTGTCATTGCAGTCTAAGACCTGAAGTTCACCATGCGGTAGTTTGCTTTTTCCTCTCGTAGCACCCTTTTGGCAAGGCATAAAGGTACCATCTTCTTTATAGGTGATCTCGGGCATCCATCCTCCCTTTATAGGCTACGGACAAGAAACTGGCATTGCCATCTTTTTCCGGAAAGTCATTGAACTGTCCTCACCCTCTATCGCGTCCCTGTGGAGTCCAGTTCCATGAAGATCGTTGTGAAAAATGGACTGACCGTAAACTAAGATTGGCAGTTAGTGCAGATGGGTGGCCCTAGTGGCATTGGACTGGGTGTAGGTGGAGTTTCCCTGTGCTGGTAGCTGCTTCCAATTAATGACTAGAAACTTACTATTAATTGTAAATGCTCGGCCAATAGCTCAGGCTTATCACTAGCTAACTTACATTTAAATGAACCCGTATTTCTTATCTACTCTCTGCCGCGTGGCTTGGTACCCGTTTCTCAGTACAGCACGCTCATCTTGCTTCTCCCAGCGTCTGCTGGCCTCTCCCTTGACTCCACCTTTCTTCATCTCGGTACCCTCAGTTTGATTGTCCCGCCTAACTTTATCCTGCCTGGCTACAGGCCAATCAGCTTCTCTATTAACCAGTGAGAGTAATACCTATTCACAGTGTACAGAAGGGTTATTCCACGGCACCTGGGGGCAACTTGAAGCTCTCTTGCTGTACACAGCCAGCCATGCGTATGATCAGTTCATCCTGTTGTCAGGCCTTTAGGCCTCTTGGGTTCCTGGTTTCTGCTCTTCAAGCATAGCTTGCTATTCTCTCTCCCTGTCAGGGTCAGGAGAAAGCTCGGATGGATTCCATGCATTCTCCTATACTTTTATTTTAAATCAGATGAGTTCAAACTGTCCTCTTCAAACAGAGTTAGATCCCATTGTGAGGTTTAGGTGCTCTGATAGCCGGTGTCGTTTTCAAGTCCCCCTACTTCCATCCCACTGGGGACATCTAACAGTAAATTGTGAGCATATTGCCTGCCTATATTTTAAGTCAGGGTTTCCCAAACACCCTCTTCTTGTTTGTTGGAAATCCACTTGGCTATTTTCACATGATGGGTTAATGAATGTCACTGTATCCAGAGAGATTACTGCAAGATTAAAGGTCACGCTCACCCATCTGGGTCCCAGAAGCCCCAAGGCTCCTTCATTCAACTGGGGGGTTGGGGGGATTCCTGTTCCTGCAAAACCCACACTGCTTCTCCAAGGGCCTAAACAAAATGTGTAAACAAAAGACTCACTAACAACTTTCTAAAAGCTCTTCAGGGTAAAACACCCAGAGAAATCCAGCAATGGTTGCTTAGTGCCTTTTCCCTACCAGAAACAAGGATGGCAGAAAGCAAATTAGGGGAAAGAGCAGTTTATTTCGGCTTACAGGTCCGGGTACAGTACATTATTTTGGGAGATGTCAAGGAAGAATTTCAAACAGCTAGCCTCCTGCCATCCCCAGGCCAGAGAGGAGAGAAATGGGAGCATTCATAGCCACTTATGCTCAGCTTAGGTCTCCACTCGGGTACTTCAACACCCTGAGCCTAGAGGATGGTGCTGCCCACGGGCGGTTGGGGCTGCCCACCTCAATGTCAGTTAAATTTAATGAAGACCATCTCCTCGCAAACCAATCCAATCTAGACAATCTCTCATTGAACTGCTCTGGGCAGAGTATTCTCGGTTGTGTTAGCAATTGGTGCTGTCACAAGGCATCTCTCTGAGTGGCAGAGTGAGCCCAAGCTGACCTTCTTTCTGCTTTTCTCTGCTTTTGAAAATCGTCTCCTGTGGTTGGGGGATGTGGTTCAGCGGTAGAATACTTGCATAGCGCATTCGAGGCCCTGGTTTCAATTCCTAGCACTATAATAAATAAACCAACAGCCTCCTACACATGAAGAATATTCTAGAAGGGATGGAAGACACCATTATCACAGAAGCCTGTGGTCCTTCTCTTGGCTAGAGCCCTTTCCTGATCTTGGGATAGAGCTTTTCCTGGGAGCCTGAACAGTCGAATGGATCTGGGCAGACAAAAGGTCACGTGCTGCAGCAAGTCATCTTTAATCGAAAACAAAGCAGCAAGATGGGATTTGCCAGGCCTGGGGCAGCAAGTCTGGAACGCTGAGCTCAGAAGGCCACGGAAGAGATTCGCAAGTTCAAGCAAGGCCTGTGTGGGCTCCAGGATAAGTTTAAGGCCGGCCCGTGTAACTCAGCAAGACTCTCACAAAATGAATAATTTAAAAAGGACCAGGGTGTACTTTCCAAACAAGCTCCAATAACACAAGAGGGAAGGAAATTCATGCTTAGAGTACCCCTCTTTGTGTCCTACACTTCCGAGTGTCTCCATAGTTCTTGGGGTAAATACACATATTCCTGAAGGTCATTTAAGCAAATATACTTATTCCCAACCCCACACATCTCTGCATTCCCTTCCTTGCTTAGTGCATCTCCTACTTTCTAACACAGTATATAATTATCTTGTGTCTGTTCTTTTTAAGAACTTATTTATTTGTTTCACACACACATATGTGTGTGAGGATGTCAGATCTTGGAGTTACAGTTGTTTGCCGTCACGTGGATGGTGGGAATCAAACCTGCTGAGCCATCTCTCCAGCCCCCTTACTCCTGTTCTGATGGGAAGGTGGGCTCAAGGAAAGTAGGCTGTTACTAACTTAAAAGCATATTTATTTTTGTGTATAAGTGGGTGCAAGTCACTTACACAGGTGAACCAGATTGCCCCTCAGAACCACTGTTCTCACCTTGCTTTTTGAGACAGGGTCTCTCCCTGGCCTAGAACTCACCGACTGCGCTGGGCTGGCTGGCTAGTGAGCTCCAACGATGTGCCTATCCCTGCCTCTGTAGTGCGAGTCTTAGAAGCGTTCGTTTATTTTTAAATTTTAATATATTTGTTTTGGTTCTTGTTATTTTTTTTTTTTTCTCGAGACAGGGTTTCTCGGTGTAACAGCCCTGGTTGTCCTGGAACTCGTTCTTGCAGACCAGGCTGGCCTCTAACTCACAAAGACCTGCCTGCCTCTGCCTCCTAAGTGCTGGTATAAAAGGCATGATACACCACCGTGGTGGATCTCTGTGGGTTTGAAGCCAGCCTGACTTACAGAGAGAGTTCCAGGACAACTAGGACTACACAACAAACAAACAAACAAACTGATTAAATTCAGGACCTCAGAGGATAAGGAAAGCAAGCCCTTTATCTAGCCATTCTTGCGTTTGTTTTTTTTTTTTTTCATTCACACTCCTTTCCTGGAACCTGGAGGGAGTGAAGAAATGAAGTAAGGCCTCTTAGTTGAGCAGACACCGAGTAGTGCTGCCTCAGTATCTGCAAGCCACGGTAGGAAGATCTGAACCCAGATAAGCAACTGTAATTGTGAGGGTTAGACTCTATGATACAGACCTCAGAGAAGAAAGAATGCAATTCATCTTGTGAATGGTTAACTAGTAAACCACCCAGCCTGTAGAAGGGCAAAGAAAGAGTCTTAACCTCCTTGACATATATGGAGTGTGTGCAACAGAACATGCGGCCAGAACTCCCAAGGTCCAACTCAGCAACTTGAAGTCTAGTGCATCTCCAGGAAATGGAAACTTAAGGATCTTTGGAGCTGCTCAGCTTGGGCCTGACCTCAAGTCCTGAGCGGCGCATTCCTCGTTACCACAATACCTTCATTCCGGTTCTTTAATCTCCCTCATCAAATTTGTGTTAAATTTTCGGAAGACTGTCCAAGATTACTCTGGTAGACAGAAACAGGGCCGTGACCGCCCAATAGTACATTTCCATATACACTATTTCGTCTGTCTTGGTTTGGTGCAATGAAGCAAAACAATTTTTTTTTAATCTGTTTGTTTATCCGAGACAGAGTTTCTCTGTGAACAGTCCTGAACGTCCTGGAACTCACTCTGTAGATAAGGCTGGCTTTGAACTCACCGCAAAATTCTGAAAGGTAATGGCAAGAAGTTCGACCCTCTCTGGATCCACCTAGCTAACAGCTAAGCTGTCATTTGAGCCTGGGCTAGGACACCTCCTGTTTTATTAAACTGGAGTGAATTAAACTGCCCCGGGCAGTTCTCTGAGGGGTTGGCTGCAAGCAAGAGAATCCGGGCTGGCTTCAAAGAGAGTGTTTCGGTCAGGAGATGCTCTCCCCCTAAACAAAACAAAAACAGAAGTTAAAGGGCTCAAGTCATTTTGCAGGTTAGCTCCGAACACAGAAACACACTAGCGGACACCACACATCTCCACGCACTTCATTGTGCCCACTTAATATTACAGCGGCCCCGCAAAAACACCAGAAGGATGACCAGGAGAAAGAATGTAACCGAGTGCAGTTAGATTGAAAAGGTCTTTTATCTTGGAGGAAGTGGGAGGTAACGCAAACTCAGAAACACAGGTGCAAATCCTTCGCTCTCCACGCTTGTCAGTCAATACGTTAGGATCACCTCCCTAATCTCGGGTGGCTTCTCTTTTTGGTAAAAAGATACTCAGCTTCTTCCCTCTTCTTTTTGGAGTTTGAGATTCTCCCTTCACGTTTCAGCGGCTGAGCACCCCAATCTCTTCCCTAACCTTTGGTCCCCACTGGCTGAAACGTCTCGGGGTGGGAAAGCCTGTAACAGATGGGGAAGGATCCGGGGGCGTCAGCTGCAGCGCAGGCCTACCCCAGCGGGATCTGGAAACCATCCAGTGAATTATGGGCGTTTTGTTCCCAGCACAGCCCAAAAAAGGCGCGGAGAGAGAGAGGATGGAGGCAACCCCCTATTTTCATCAAGACGCTCCTCCTGGGGCGCCTGCCTGCGGGAGAGCTCCAAAATTGGCAAATTGGACCTCGAAGTCGCCCTGTTTAGCCCACATTTCCCAAACCCCGGAGGAGGAGGGTGATTCAAAATGCAAATTGCATTGCGGGCGACAGCAGGTAGGACCGGGATGCGCGGCGCGGGCCTGGGGAGATCCGGTGACCTTAGGCGCCCTCCGCGCCCCGGATTCGGGAAGGGCCGCAGCCCGCGCTTCCGCCTCCCGACCGCGGTCGGACAATGAGCGGTTCCTTTCCGTGGGGCCGGGAGGGCAGACCGGATCGGGACCCGCGCCTTCCGCAGGGCCCGCCGCCGCCGCACACAGGTGGTTTTCCGTCCGCGAGGGGCGGCGGCGGCGGCACTTTTATATAACAATAGAGCTGTGCGCGCCGGGAGGGAATGTGCCCTTGTCGCCGTCGCGGCCCCCGCCGGCCACGCCTCCATCCGGCTCCGGAGCCGCGCCGCCTCCGTCCTAAGTTGCTGGCGGGTGGTACTGGCACTGGCAGGGGTGGTTGTCCTTGAAACTCCCCCCGCCCTAACTTGGGAACCAAGGGGTCCCGACCCGGATTCAGGTGGCTCTCCACCCGCCCTAGTCCTCTCCCGAGGCGACAGTTCCGCGCTGACCCTTAGGCGATCTTAGGACGTCTTGGTGTCCCCCTCCCCCAGTGCAACCGGACTGTGGCCAGAAACACAGCGCGCAAGCGCGTTTGGAGCTTCTAGAGTGCTCTGTGCGAGGCCCTGGCACGGCTGGAGCGGAGGAGGGATAGGGGACTGGTCTCCGTGTCCACAGTAGCCAGTCGCCGTTTTCGCTTGAGTTCCTGTAGCCTGCGGGTCTTGCGGGAGGACTTCACCGCGTCTCCCGGATTGCGGGGATCGTTGGTGAGGTCAGGCGTCCCAGGCTCCTAGGCTAGGCTAGGACCGGTTGCCAGACCGGTTCCTCTTAGAAGAGAGCAAATGTCTGCTCCTGGCCCCAAAACTTTTAAAGGTGCACGACTCCCCTGGTGGGTGACCGGTGACGGGAAGCAAGAGCTCCGGAACAATGGCTCGCAATGCTCCATACCACCAGGAGCAAAAGACGAGATTTTTTTCCTGCCCCCCGCCCCCCAAAAGCTGAGAAAACCTGGAGTTAAGGACCTTCTGGTTTTCTGGACAACCAAACGCTTGTTTGCTTAGTTGCCTTAAAATGTTTAAACAAAACCCTAGTTTGTTTCGAAAGATGTTGGATTAGCATTTAACACTTCGTCGGGTCACTAAAGCCCAGGCAGTCCACCAGCCCCAACACAGCCTCGGCTAAAAGAACATCAGAACAAACAGAGCTAAACTTTTTAAAAGAGCCAAATAAATGCCACACAGGATCTAAAGAAGGACGGGGAGGGGGGTTATGGAGGGTCTAGAGTTTGGAGGGAATAAAAAAACGGGTGGCGGAACCCATCAAGTTTTATTAAAGCTAGCTTGAGAGAGCAAGCGTCGCGAAAAAGGGTTTTTGTGCTTGCTAATCGCACCATTGGTGAGCAAAGAGTTCGACGCGAAGTGTGAACTCTCAACAGAAGGAAACACGAGACACTGAAGTGCCCTGGTTTATGTGCCCTGCTCCTCCTCCACTACCACCACAACCGCCTCCTCTTCTTTCTCCTTCCTCCCGCCGAGCCCGCAGTTGCAGCTTGTTTGCACTGGGGCTTATCCGGAGCGGAAATTCCTTTCCGTTTTTGTGAATGACAAACTCATTAACAATTCATCAACACAACCTGTTCCAGCCGGCCCGTCCCCACGGCAACAGCCCCTTCCGCAGCGCGCTCATTGGCTGGCCGAGAGAATGTATCCATTGAGACGCTGGCTGTTTGTATCCATTGAGGAGCTGCCTCGCTTAGGGGGTGTGCTCTCGCGGAGTCCTAGGGACTGGGAGCAAACCGAGTCTTGAATCCAACCCGGCTGGATCTGAGGTGCAGCCTTAGAGGGAAGGATTAGGAGCCGCTAGATTTTTCTTTTCTTTTTCCCCTCCCAGTGGCACGGAGTCCGAATTAATTGGATTTCATTCACTGGGGAGGAACAAAACTGGGTGCCTTCATTCAGAGAGATTCGCTGACTCCAAGAGCGATCCCTGCAGCCCGGCGCAGAGGGACCACCGGCTTGCCTCCTGTGTCGCTTTCTCTAACCGGTAGCCTCGGCTTGGGAAAGGCAAGGCAGAATCGAACCCCGCTCCGAGAGCGGCAGCTTCGCGCGGCGTGCTCGGCCTATGCCTGCCTCGAGGGGCGTCTGCTAGGCACCCCGCCTTCTCCTGCAGCTCGACCCCCATGATAGATACGCTCAGACCCGTGCCCTTCGCGTCGGAAATGGCGATCAGCAAGACGGTGGCGTGGCTCAACGAGCAGCTGGAGCTGGGCAACGAACGGCTGCTGCTGATGGACTGCCGACCGCAGGAGCTGTATGAATCGTCGCACATCGAATCGGCCATCAACGTGGCCATCCCGGGCATCATGTTGCGGCGTCTGCAGAAGGGCAACCTGCCGGTGCGCGCGCTATTCACGCGCTGCGAGGACCGGGACCGCTTTACCAGGCGCTGCGGCACCGACACCGTAGTGCTCTACGACGAGAACAGCAGCGACTGGAATGAGAACACAGGTGGAGAGTCGGTTCTCGGGCTGCTGCTCAAGAAACTCAAAGACGAGGGCTGCCGGGCGTTCTACCTGGAAGGTAGGTCGTGCGCCCCGGGTGCAGGGCTCGCGGGTAGGGCTGCGGGCTGGGGAAGTCGCCGGCGAGGGAGCTACCACGGCGTGCTGTCCGCTTAGGGGAGCTGCAGCCGCGTGGTAACCTCTCCTCCCTGGCCACCGACCTCCTGCCTCCCCCCCCCCCCCCCCCAAGGGTTCTAAAAAACCAAGCACCTCCACCTTACCCCTCGCTTTCCCTGGTTCGATTTCAAATTATGATTCCGCAGACTGGAGAGGTGGCTGGGGGGGGAGGGTCGAACTATTAAGAAAAGTGGTCATTTTATGCATTTCCGGCTTCAAATGAAAAAGAGTTCCCTGGGGAAGCAGCCGGTCTTGTTCCTCAAGGTGTATGCTAAAGTGTGTTTCTCTTAGAACCGCAGGGGGTTCATTGGGTGCCGGCCTGTAGTGTTTCCTGCACCCAGCTGCGGTTCTCACAGGCTGAAAATTACTATGGCATCTCTGGTTACAAGATTGCTTTCCTTGTTCTGGCAGGTGGCTTCAGTAAGTTCCAGGCTGAGTTCTCCCTGCACTGCGAGACCAATCTAGACGGCTCGTGCAGCAGCAGCTCCCCGCCCTTGCCAGTGCTGGGGCTCGGGGGCCTGCGGATCAGCTCCGACTCTTCCTCGGACATTGAGTCTGACCTTGACCGAGACCCCAATAGTGCAACGGACTCCGATGGCAGCCCGCTGTCCAACAGCCAGCCTTCCTTCCCGGTGGAGATTTTGCCCTTCCTTTACCTGGGCTGTGCCAAGGACTCTACCAATTTGGACGTGTTGGAGGAGTTTGGCATCAAGTACATCTTGAATGTCACCCCCAATTTGCCCAACCTCTTTGAGAATGCAGGGGAGTTCAAATACAAGCAAATCCCCATCTCGGATCACTGGAGCCAAAACCTGTCCCAGTTTTTCCCTGAGGCCATTTCTTTCATAGGTGAGACTTAATTTACAGTCATTCACGGAGTTGAAGATGTTAATCTGTTTTCCCGCAAGCCAGTTTGCTGGCCTGCAGGTCTCTACTGTTCCTAGAGCGTTCTTATCTCTGGTTTACCTTCTTGCTAAAGGAAAAGGGGCTTTTTGATGTAGCAGATCAGTGGGGACCATTTGAAACATTTTCTGGAACCATTTAAATCCGTACATTTAAAAGGCGGTTCCCACCTGGTGTGTATTTCCCTGACAGGGTGGGAGTGTGAAGACAAAGCTAAGGAGAAGCCCTTTCTTATAGACAAGGCTCCTGGTCTTTCTTTATCATTTAAAAAAGACCCAGGAGTTATTTTAGGACACCCAAGTTAGTTGTTGGAAAGCAGTTTGCATTTCAATGATACCCAGGCGACTGATCCTGCACGGTGCCGGTGACAGGGAGACTCTGGGTAACCTGATCTCAGCAGGAAGAAGTGTGGGCTAGGAGCCTAAGTGGAGCGAATCTCCAGGCATTGTACTGCATTTCCCCTTACAAAGGAACTCATTCTCAGGCCCTGTAGACATCCTGTTCTTCCTAATGGCTGTCCCCTGTGACTTCCCTCTCTCTTTTAAAATGCCTGAATACCTCCATTGTTAGCTGTACAACAGTTGGAGAATAATTTAATAGACCCTTGCAGTCTGCTTGTCTGTCTGAGAGGCATTCAGGACCATATTGCAGGGTTTCTGGTATTCACTTGCCGAGGCGAAGAATGTACACATTAAGGAGGTTTTTGTGGGTAGAAACTTAATACAAAAGTTCTCTTTGCGGGAACCATCTGAAATATGTCATTGTGTTCAGTGTACGAGTTTATCTCGGTTATACATTTTCCTGCCGCCTTTAGGGCTCAGCTGCCACACACGCTTGTCTCTTCATGTTCTTTCTTGATTCAGATTTTAGGCTGAGCTTTCGCAGAAGGTGGTTTTCAGTCTAGTGAGACCTTGCCTCTCTTTTTGTGTTCACAGATGAAGCCCGAGGCAAAAACTGCGGTGTCTTGGTGCATTGCCTGGCAGGCATCAGCCGCTCCGTCACCGTGACCGTTGCTTACCTTATGCAGAAGCTCAACCTGTCCATGAACGATGCTTACGACATCGTCAAGATGAAGAAATCCAACATCTCCCCGAACTTCAACTTCATGGGCCAACTGCTTGACTTTGAAAGGACACTGGGACTCAGCAGCCCCTGTGACAACCGGGTCCCAGCCCAGCAGCTATACTTCACCGCCCCTGCCAACCAGAATGTCTACCAGGTGGACTCCCTGCAATCTACGTGAAAGGCGCCCAACTTGCCTAGCTGGGAGTGTCCCATTCCTTCAGCAGTTTCTCTTGGGCAGCAGTGAGCAGGCTGCTTTCTTTGTGTGTGGCCCCAGGTGTCAAAATGTCACCAGCTGTCTGTATTAGACAAGGTTGCCAAGTGCAAAATTGGTTATTACAGAGGGAGAGATTTGCTCCATTCTTTCTTTTGGAAGGACAGGACATGCTGTCTGGATCCAGGCAGTAGGTTTGCTCCTCTACCCCCAGCCTACCCAAGCAGGGACTGGACATCCATCCATGAGGAGGGTAGGACCAAGAAGTAGGGTAGGGGCATGTGTTCTTTAGGGCCTTGTATGACTGTTTCCTGTTGCATCTGGAACTAACTCTATATTGTCTTCAGTGAAGACTGATTCAACTTTGCGTACAGTGGAGCCAAAGAGATTTTAGCTCTGTATTTGTGGTATCGGTTTGGAAGATTAAAAACAAAACTGATACTCTTCTTTGATTATTGTAAATATTTGATCTTAAATCACTTGACAGTGTTTGTTTGGCTTGTGTTTTTTTTTTTTTTTTTTTTTTTTATCTTTGATGGGTTTAAAAGAAGTCCAAAGGGGGAGAAAGAGCAGTGTGTGCCACTTCTTAAAATGAAAAGAAAATAAGGAAAATTTTGCTCTTTTCTAATCCAGAGGGTATATTTGCAGCATGCTTGACCTTATTGTACCAATTCTACAGATGTCACAGATACTATCGCTGAGGCTTCGTTATGGTGCAGTCTTGAGTCTTTCATATATCTTCCTTGTGATTTTTTTTTCCTTAATGTACTTTGACTCTGCCTTACCTTTGTAAATATTTGGCTTATATTGTCTCAAAGTGGGTATCTTGGAAAGACACCAAAATTGTGGGTTCACTTTATTTTTTTTTCCTTTTTCTTCCTTTTTTTTTTTTTTTTACTTCAGCTGTGCTAAACAGTATATTACCTCTGTACAAAATTCTTCAGGGAGCATCACCTCAAATGCCATACTTATGGTTGGTCTCTTTCCTTTTAGAAAAAAAAATTATATGATAAACTGGAAGTGTGTGTCTGTGTGCGTGTGAGCATGGGTCCCCATTTGACAGGTGGGATGCAGCGGGTTGTGGAGGCGGGAGGATTAAGTTGCTCCGTGATGTTCACAGTGTAAAGTTTTCAGCTGGAATTTATTATAAGAATGTAAAAAACTTTAAATTATTAATAAATAACTATTTTGGCTACTGAATGCGTTTTTATTTTTAGATGTCTCCCTAGTGTATGACGTAACTCATTGAAGTAGTGGGGACTGATGAAGCTTTAGTGGGGGCCAAGGCAGGGTTACTTATTATGAATGCTTTTCCAACACAGTTCATGAATTTAATTTTCTTATCAAGAGGACCTCATGGGTATACTGCGTCATACATACAGATAATGCTTTATGAGTAGTTGAGGCTTAATTAATGTTTCCCTCCCCTGGGAAGATGAAGTTCCTAATATATGCCTTGTTGTAAGATTTGGCTATCCATAAATTGCCAAAAGAAGGCTGTGCCAGGATAATGGCAGCCACATGTTAACCTCTGTCCTTCAGGATCCTCTACTCCATAATCCTTTGGCATGCCAGGAAGGAACTAGAGATAATCATTTTTTTTCCAGGCTGTCTGGTTCTACTGAAAGTTACCTAGCAGATGCTAAAGTGGGTCCCTTGTTTTATGCACATGGCATTCTAATGGCATGTTGGCTTTCTCGTGGTCTTGCAAGTGGTCGTAAGTGTTCACTTGGGTGAAATCTGCTTATGTGCTTAGCTGTTTTAGGACCTCCACTGCACCTCGGTTATAGACTGTTGAGGTTTCCTTCTGAGCTGGGCATCCTGTGTCTTTTTGGAGACTTTTTTTTCTGAGCACAGAAGTATGTAAACCAAACGTGGAAGGCATGTGTATTAGAATCAAAAGTGCTAGGCATAGATTTTGGCATCTCACACCTGAGCGCCATCATTTTGAAATGGGAAAATGAGCTTTTCACCTAAGGGGGACACAGGGGACTTCTGTCTGGCTGTTTGGTAGTCTGCATGCCACTAGGAAGTGGCTTTCATTCTATAAGCATCCTGTGTCAACCTGCCTGGGAGTGAATTTTTTTTTTAAGCGACTAAGTCCAAAAACAAAACTGCAGAAAAATAACGAAGTCAGGCTCCTATTTGGGTGTCCCAGGTCATCAGGGACTCAGAAAGCAGAAATGGATGGCCGTTCAACTTGGCTCCCGCTAATCCCGCTCTGAAGGGTTTCCGTTCCTGGCATTCCCTAAACTGCCTGTTCAAAGTAGGGATTTGCGAGCAGCGCGTTTCCTGTCCAGCTGCAGCTCAAGTAGCCGGGTGCTTTCATTCCTCCTTTTCTCTGATTTCTTTTCTCTCTCTTTTTTTCTTTTTCTGCAAGGGTGGGGGGGTTGGTGGGGGAGAGTGGGGGCGCTGTGGGTAATTTTAGTGCGTTTCCCCCTTGGTTGTTCATCATCTCTATCCCTCCCAGAACTTGCAGACACTGAGAGTTCCTACTGCTGGGCTCAAGCCGACAGCTGGCCTCCCCGGCACTTCCTCCTGTTTCACTGCGGGTTTGTTGTTTGTCAGTCCGCTTCTGAAATTAATAATGTTTTCTGGCCAAGTGCCACAAGCCATTACCACAAAGGGGAAGTAACACATATGAATAGCAGGAAGCCGTGCAGGGTCACAGTGTGAGCTGAACCTGTGGAGGGAGCCTAATTGAGCCCGGGTCCATTCAGCAAATGTCTGAGAGGGGTTTGGGGAGAGGGCGCTTGCAGCATTTAAGCGGCTCAAGCTGTGAGGTAAAAGACCTTTCCAATAAATTGGGAGCAAGTGGTCTTTGTCACCGGGCTGAGCAAAGGAGAGCCAGCGAGAAGAGTTTAGGGCTCCCGTAAAGTTGCAGTGTTTGGGGTTCCTCCCCTCCTGGCATATTGTTTCGTAAGGCTGCTGAACGCAGGGGTGCCTGCTTCCTCTATTCCCACAAAAGGGTTCATGTTAAAAGGGCGATTTTTTACGGTTCACACAGACCAGAAGATTCAAAGTGCTGTGTTCTGTTCTGTGTTTCCTCCTCTGAAAGGTGGGAGCTGGTAACTACAGCCTGGGCCCTCAGCTCACCCTGCCTGCGCCTCTTTTTCTTCCTGTTACCCCTGTTTGCAAGGAGCCAAGTGAAGGCTATCATTTTCCTTCTCGGAGTTGGGTTGTTTTCCTGAATGGAGCCCTCACCGTTACTAGGGCAACCTTTGGCAGTAGCTGCAGCGCTACAGGCTCCTTCGTTTGCTGTCCCCATTAGTACCATCCTCCAGTCTGGGAGAAAGCTCTACCTTCTGGGCCTCGTGTTGGGAGGAGCGGAGCCCTTGGAGGAGAGGGGGTCGTCTGCAGGTTTTGTGGGAACTGCAGAAACCTCAGGGCGTGCAGCGGTTAATGGTGTGAACAGATTTTAGGGTCCAAAGTGGAAATAGGAAGGGTTGTCCGGGGATAAGAATACCGACAGCCTTCAGAGGAACGAAAAGGGAGATTTGCGTGGACCTTAAAATTGGAAGGGGCGAGGTGCGTCTCTTGTTCTCTCACTGGTGAAAGGAATAGCCATGGGCAGCCCCTGAGTTTTTTCCCCCCTCATCTGTTAAGTGAGTGAGTGCTTGGTTTGCATTCCAGCATTCCGGTAAATGCTTATCTTAATTCCAACCTTCTGGTGAAGGGTTGGGGAGACTTGCTGAAGGATAAGATGAGAAGGGTATGTGTAACTCCATGATATAGGCACCACATACTGTACATGCGCGCGTGCTGACCTTTGAGGCTCTGTCTACTTTAAACTGCTAGTCATCAGTACTGGGTCCTCTTTACAACATCCTGGGGCACTGGATAGGAAGTGGCGCCTCCATTTTACAGCCGAGGAAGTGGAGGAACCAGAGGTTGCATGACCTGGATGCCACAGCCGAATCATGAAAGGCCAGGCTGCTGTGTGTGTCGCCAGAGATGTGTCAGTTCATCTGGTAGCTTCTTTCCTTCCTCTCCAAAGAGAAGTTGCCCAATCCCGGGGCCGATTAGCACATCAATTACAAAACTGAGGTTCCTAAAGTTCTCTGGCTAGCACACTGTGCTAGTACTGCTGGACCTGGCCCTGACCCTTGCTCATACCCCTCCCCCAGGGGAGGGAGACTTCTGAGAGCAGCTCACCTCCTCCCTCTTGAGTCCTCTGGCAGAAATTTGTGGGAGGAAGCCAGGGTGAGGGAGGGCAAGAGAAAAAGTGGAGATCTGTAGGAAAAAAGGCAACCAGCCAGAGAATTAACCAGTGCAGGCAATGGGGTGGGGTAGATAGGGGAGAAGGACCCAGAAACAGCAGGTCCCGTGATGGCCGGCTGTAGGACAGAATTCTTAAAAGGCCCTTAGAAAACCAGTCCGCAGACCTTATGAGGCTTCACAAGGATTACTTCGGCAGTCAATTGATATGCAGTTCCTCACATGCACTGTCCCAAAATCCTGCAAGACTTTTAGGCATTCACCCCTTCCGTCCCAGGCGCTCACTTGGCGCAATTGGCTCTGAGGGGGCCCGGTTTGGGGAGCCGGATCTTTGAAACATCTTTAAAGTCCAAAGAGAATTGAAGGGCACAGAACAGAGTTCAAACAACTCACAAATATTTATTCGGCCCTTGATGTGCGTTGGTTTGATGACACAAGGTGAAAATAAAGGACGACCAAAGACTTTGACGGGAGTCCTCAAAGGCCAAAGGCAAGGCAGGGCTTCCAGGTAGCACCGTGTCTCGCTCTGAATGCTGCCCCAAATCATAGGCCTCTCTAAGGACAAGCGGACTCCTTGTATGTTCTACTTTGTTTCGGTCATGCAAACAACATTTTATAGCCTGTATTTTAATGTTTACAAAGGAAAGAATGAATAGCTTACACAGATGCAGTTCGACCCCGCAACTTACCCAGACAAAGTAGAGGTGTGTGTGTGGCAGAAAGGCTTGGAATCGCTGTGTTTTCAAAGGTGAAGTCTCAGAGGCACTGGGAAAATGAAACACTCTTCGAACTTTGATAATGACATCCTGAAAGATACCATGAAAATTAGCAACAGTAACAACAAATTCTATTGTTCCTTTTCTGTTAGAATTGTCCCTTTCTGGCTTTTGGAGAAAAATCTAAATTTTGTTTTGTTTGTTTTGGTTTTACTTTTCTGAGACAGGGTTTTTCTGTGTAGTCTCCTCTGTTCTGGAACTTGTTCTGCCGACCAGGCTGGCCTCGAACTCAGAGATCTACCTGCCTCTGCTTCCTGAGTGCTGGGATTAGAAGTGTGCACCGCCCAGCAAAAAAATTACATTCTTAAAAAATTTTAGTTGTGGGGCTGGAGAGGTGGCTCAGTGGTTCCGAGCACTGATTACTCTTCCAGAGGTCCTGAGTTCAGTTCTCAGCACCCACACAGTAGCTCACAACTACAGTTCCAGGGAACCCTCACACAGACATACATGCAGGCAAACCACCAAGCCACATAAAAATAAGTAAATTAAGAAAAATTTTAGTTGTATTGGAGGGTTGAACCCAGAGTCTTTGCCTATTGGGCAAGGTGCCCTACTACTTAGGTACATGCTGAGTACATATTGACTGTGTATGTGTGCCCGCGCGCATACATGTTTGTATGTACATGCCTTGTTCACAGAGGGCAGAAAACAACCTTGGGTGTTATTCCTCAGGTCCTATCAACCTTTTCCCTTTTGTTTTCCTTCTCTTCTCCTCTTTCCCTCCCTCCCTCCCTCCCTCCCTCCCTCCCTCCCTCCCTCTTTCTCTCTTTCTTTCTTTCTTTCTTTCTTTCTTTCTTTCTTTCTTTCTTTCTCTCTTTCTTCCTTTCTTTCTTTCTTCCTTTCTTTCTTTCTCAATGGCCCAGAGCTTGTCTTCCTCTCCAGGATTAGGAGAACTGTACCGACACACCCGGTTTGTGAGTTCTGGGGATCTAGCTCAGACCCTCATGCTGGAAGGCCTCACTGATAGAGCTATTTCACCAGCCCCACGCTGATTGCTTTTTATTAATTCCAGTTTAATGCCTGTTGCACACACACACACACACACACAGAGAGAGAGAGAGAGAGAGAGAGAGAGAGAGAGAGAGAGAGAGAGAGAGAGAGAGAGAACTGCCAGTCTCTGAAGTCCCAGAGAACCAGATCCTGAGACATCTCCCTGAGTTATCTGGCAGTTGATGCTGGAAGCTCCTCAGCAGGGGTGAAGCCTGCAACTCTGGTTCCTTTCCACATGACCTAGATTTCTGCACAGTAGGGTGGCCAGGTTCCATGGATAAAATCCCAGTGAGAACACAACGGGGGAGCTGTGTTAACTTTTATCACTTGGGCCCAGGAGTCGCTTCTGACGTTGGAACCCACCTTTTGATGGAAGAAGACAAAGTTTATGAGGGAGCAGATGCAATGGGGTTACGTGGCTGCTATTCTTGGTCAACACAGCCTGCTGTGTCTTACACGAAACGGTTTGAATACTGGACTGCAAGGAGCAATCGTGAGCTCCCACTGAGTGAAATCTAAGTCATTTAGCTGGATTCCTCTCACTGTCCTACCTTGGCTGACAACAGAATTTTCCAGCTACTGCCTTAGCTCTTGTTATTTTACCTCCCCCCTCTTCTCTAAAACTAACAGTGAAGTAGTAATGACATTCAAATATCTTTCAGGTTGCTTCTCAAAATTAAAGAATTATTTCAATCTTTTGTTGCAGAAATGTATATGTGTGTGTGTGTGTGTGTGTGTGTATGTGTGTGTGTCTTATGTGTCATGGCTTGTGTGTGCAGGACAGAGGACAGCTGGCAGGAATTGGTTTTCTCTTACCACGTGGGTCCTGGGAGTTGAACTTAGATCTTTCAGGTTGGAGGCTGTTGAAGGATATTATTTTAAGATGTGTTACATTTGTTTATGCTGTGGAATATTTGCTTAATGATGCAAAGGTGTGTTGCATTTATTTAACTCTGGGAAGCTGCGTTACATTGCTGTCTAGAACACCTGATTGGTCTAATAAAGAGCTGAACGGCCAATAGTGAGGCAGGAGAAAGGACAGGCGGGGCTGGCAGGCAGACAGAATAGATAGGGAAGAGAAATCTGTGAGGAACAAGGTTAAGGAGAGAGAAAAGAAGGGGCCAGCTACTTGTCTACACAACCAGACACAGAATAAGAAGGAAAGAAAAGATACAGAAATAGAAAAATTTAAAAACCCAGAGGAAAAGGTAGATGAGATAAATTAAGAAAATCTTGCTAAAAATTAGCCACACTAAGCCTGGACATTTATGAGAAAGAATAAGCCTCTGTGTGTGTTTATTTGGGAGCTGGGTGATGGGCCCACCCCAAAGAGTTTAAAAATAACAGATTCAGGAGGCAAGTGTTTTTACCCACTAAGCTATCCTGCCAGTCCGGTAAGACAGTCTCTGAATGCTGGGATTATAGTGTATGCCATAAAGGCAGCTTAAATACAGGTTTTTGTTTGTTTGCTTATATTAAATGGAAGGAAGATTAGTTTTTGATGGAAAAGCATCATACCTGAGGGTGATTCATCCAACTTGTGGATCCAGAATCTTCTTTTCCTGAGGTAAACCTCATCCCTACCTTAGGAAGTGTGCATGACCTAATCTAGGCCTAAAAGATTATAGTTTCTGGTTTCAGTGGTAGATTTCAGGACGGGACATGAGTAAAATAATCATATCACAAGCTCAATTATTATTTGGGGAAGATTTTCTCTTAGGATTTCCAGGCCTCAGAACTATAGAGTCAAAAATCACTGGAAGCAGAACCTGTTTCTTCTAAAACATCCCTGGGGGATTTTTTTTTTTTTTTAAAGAGTGTCAAGTTTGGGGATTACCCACATATGCCATGTATCAAACAAGTGTGCTTCAAGAACCACATGAAAGGGAGCTTGCTAACTGTGCTTGGAACATGGGTCTCCAAAAGTTAGCACGCATAGCTTAGCTATGACCTCACACAGTTACGGCTTACAGCTATGGACCGTCTTAGAGTTGGACTTTCTCCTAATTCATTTCTTGCCCTTTAGAACAGGACATGAAAACACGGATTGTTCCACCAGCACTTGGTTTTGAATTTCCTGGGTCTGTTTTGCTATCTGGTGTCTCAGTGTGTGGGTGCTGTACTTGAATACTTGGTGACTTACGGGCTCTGGCCTGCCAGTGCTCACACACTGTCCTTCTAGGCTACCGTGTTTTGAAGTCTCCTTGCCTTCTTTTCAATCCCTAATCATTTTGAGCCACCTTCCCTGGACAGCCTCCAGTTCCGTTATGACATTTATTTTCAAGGTTTGGTGGCTAGAACTACATGGGGGTATTTGTGGAGCAGATGAACCCTGGCGTCTGTGTGCGTGTGTGCGTGTGTGTGTGTGTGCGCGTGTGTGTATGTGTGTGCTTTCTATTTTGTTTTCTACATCCTTCCTGACGATGCTTGCCTTTGTGACTGCCACAATACATCGGACGGACCTCTTCAGGGAACGGCCTGCAGTGATGCCATCTTCCTTTTCCTGGATCACGTCTCCACCCGGAGGCCGTGGTCTCTGGAGAGTGAGGTGGGTCCTTTTCGGCACAGGCCAGTATTGTGCAGCTGACACCATTGTGGGTGACTGTCAACAGCCTTGAACAAGTTCTCTGAGGCCTACTTCACTCAACAGATTGGTGCTTCAGTGGCCAGGAACTCTGGGTGCCCCTAGAGATTTAAGATTCACTTTATTGACATTGCGGTTGCTTGGGAAAAATGCTAAACAAGTCAGCAAGACTGGTATATAAATTCATTCACAAAATTCACAAGTTTCATGTATCCTCAAGCAAGGCATAATTATTGTCCTTTTCTTTGTTTGGGTTTTTTTTTTTGTTTTTTGTTTTTGTTTTTTTTTTTTTTTTTTTTTTTTTTTTTTTTTTTTTTTTTTTTTTGCTTTTTTTCACCTATGCCGAGGGAATGAAAACAGTAACTGAAGTCTTGGAAGTCGCTGAGACAACTATGTCAATCACATAGAACGGTACAAAGAAACGTTGATAGACGAGGCTCTAGGGGGTGCAGTGGCAGGATAGACTTTTCACTCACTGACAGGTAGACAATCCATTGTGCTTAGTTCTGGAAAGCACAGACGGCTAGATGCATATAAATGTTATCTTTAGCCTTGATAGAAAAATAACAAATAGAAATAATTTAAAGCTATAAAGTAATGAGTAATACTAAGGATAAGAGCCCAGGTTCTGGGTTTAGATTCTTGCAGATTCAAATACTAGTTGAATCATTAGATACCTGGGTAGCCTTTAATAACCTCATTACGTGTTCCTGTTCTTACGTGTCGAAAAGAATGGAGTTGGCCGGGCGGTGGGGGCACATACATTTTTAATCCCAGAACGTGGAAAGCAGAGGCAGGTGGAGCTCTGTGAGTTTGAGTCCAGCCTGGGCTACAGAGTGAACTCCAGGACAGCCAGGGCTGTTACACCGAGAAACAAGAACGAATGGAGACAATAGTATTATAGACCTTATGGTGTTGTTATGATGTTAACCGAGAAGAACCCTGGGAAGAGCTCAGCGCTTGGGCTGCCCCTTTGAGAAGCATGCATCTCTCGCCACAGAGATCCAGGAAATCCAGAGCTAGATAGCACAGTGGCCTGCCATGCATGGCACCCAAGTGAGGTCCCAAATCACAAAAGCTATGGTGGTGGACTGGCTTTTTGATGGACAGAGAGCTCCGACTCCTCTGAATTGACTGAAGAATATATATTGTGCTGTTACTACTAAGCTGGCTCAACTATTCTCTGAGGTAGTTTTCCTTTTCCTTCTTTTGGTTTTTCAAGACAATATTTCTCTGAGTAGTCCTGGCTGTCGTGGAACTCACTCTGTAGGCCAGGCTGGCCTCGAACCCAGAGATCTGCCTGCTTCTGGGATTAAAGATGTGTGCTGCCACCACCCGCCTAAGCATTGTTGTTGTTATTATTATTATTAAAGATGATTTTTATTTTAAAATTACGTGCATGCATATGTAGTGGGTAGGAAGTGCTGTGTGAACACAGGGCTGGAAAAGTCGAGATTAAGGTGTTCGATTTCCTTGTTACCAGTGACTCTGAACCAGCTGACTTGGGAGCTAGAAACTGGGCGCTTGTCAGTTCTGGTCAGTATGAGCTTCTAACCCTGAGGTAGGTTTTCTGTCTCTCTCTCTTTCTCTCTCTTCTTTCCTTCCTTCCTTCCTTCCTTCCTTCCTTCCTTCCTTCCTTTCTTCCTCCCTCCCTCCCTCCCTCCTTTCCTCCCCTTCCTTTTCTTTTCTTTTCTTTTTGTTTCCCGAGACAGGGTTTCTCTGTAGCTTTTGGTTCCTGTCCTGTAACTAGCTCTTGTAGACCAGGCTGGCCTCGAACTCACAGAGATCCGCCTGCCTCTGCCTCCCGAGTGCTGGGATTAAAGGCCTGTGCCACCAGTGCCTGGCTCCCTTCTTTTTCTTTTTAATTTCATTTTCATTCCAACTATAGTTCTTCCTCCCAACCCTCCTCTCGACCCCCTTTCACCTCCCCCCAGCCCACCTCCCCAGCCCACTTCCTATCCTCTCCTCCCAATAGATAGGAGCTCTGATGGGGTATCGACAAAGTCTGGCACATTAAGTTGAGGCAGGACCAAGCCCCTCCCCACTGCGTTAAAGCTGAGCATGGCATCCCATTATAGGGAATGGGGTCCATCAAGTTAGCTCACGCACCAGGGATAGATCCAGGTCCTACTGCCAGGGGCCCCTCAGATACGTCAATCTTCACCATTGTCTCCTACATATGGATGCCGAATTCAGTCCCGTGGAGACTCCACAGCTGTTGGTCTAGAGTTCATGAGTTCCTATGAACTTGGTTCAGCAGTCTCGTAGACTTTTCCATCACGATCTTGACCTCCCTTGCTCATATATTCCCTCCCTGAGGTAGATTTTAGAGAGATGTTACTTTTTCATCTTTCAGACAAGGAAGCAGAAATCCAGCACCTTGAAATGAAGTAACTTGCCAAAGCTCACCCCCTACCACCATGAAACATTCCACCCAAGAAACTCATTTGAAGTTGTGGGCCTACTTCAAAGCCTGGGTTCTCAACTGCTACTTTGTCCCCAGAGAAGTGGCTATTGTTCATCTTTCCAGGATGAGATCTGGTGTGAAGTGGGGTGGACCTGGAAGGATGCTGAAAAACGTGGAATCTGAGCCATAGAGGTTTGTGGCATGTGTCATCCCGGTTGTATTAAGGTCAAGAAATAAAACAGGCTTACAGGGTGATGGTGGCACGTGCCTTTAATACCAACAACTCAGGAGACAGAAGCAGGTAGATCTCTGTGAGTTCAAGGCCATCCTGGTCTACAAGAGCTAGTTCCAGGACAGGCTCCAAAGCTACGGAGAAGCCCTATCTTGGAAAACAAAAACAAACAATAGAAATAAAACAGGCTTTTCTTCACTGGGATGTCCCCTGGGTGATACTGGGTTATTCTCACACATTTTTATCCCCTGATTCTCTCGTTCTTGTCTTTTTTTTTTTTTTTTTTGGTAGAATCCCAATATCATCTACACAGACTCTTAATGTCCAGTTCATTAAAACACTAATTGTTTTTACTCTTCAACAGTTGGGTTTCTTGTTTCTTGTTAATCCCTCGATGAAAAAAGTATCAACAGTTACTGACAGATGATTTTCCAATAATAAACGTAGAATTGCCATTTATTGAGTTTGAGGTCAAGCCAATGCTGTCCATAGACCAGCCTGTCAAGTCCTTGGTGCCTCTTGTGACTTACAGATTCCTCTACTTTAGAGCTAAGTGCAAGGACTCTGTAGCTATACCACCGAGTTCCAATCCCAGTGTCATCATCAGCCGCCTGACTTCAGGCAAGGTAAAGGTTAACTTGTGCCCGTCTCCGACCACTCACATAGAGATAGTAGTAGAAGGTCGTGGAATTGTAGGAGTCTCTATGCTCTGGATGCTTACAGCAACGCCTTGGCGAGTAACGGATGCATGTTATCTCTACATCCAAGAAAAGTGTCTCTGCTTTTACTTTCGGTTGCGGGGAGGGCTACAAGTGAAACGGACAAAAGACACATGATCAAAAGTTTGTTGTTATTGTTGGGTTTGGATTGCTTGCTTTTTCTTTTTAAAGACAGGACCTCCTTATATAGCCCTGGCTGCCTTGGAAGTTACTGTGTAGACGAGGCTAGCCCTGGACTCAGAGATCTTCCTGCCTCCGCCTCCTGAGTGCTGGGAGTCAAGGTAGATTTTATTCCCTCATGCGTATTGTGCTCACGTACGTACAAACATGGCTCAAAGGAGAGCATAGAATTTGGGAGCTAATAGCTAAAAAAAAAAAAAAAAAAAAAAACAGGCGGAGTAGAAGGAAAGTCAGTGAGGGGGAGGAGGGAGGCAAATGACTTCTCGGAAAGCTCAATCAGCCCTCAGAGAGGAGATGGGAGATAGGAGAGTATGTGACGGTGTCTGTTTGGGCGATTTCTTTTCCTTCTTTTCTTGACGATAAACTATTTTTCCTTCTGGCGACACTCCTAGTGAGGGGTTTATGACACCTGAAGTCTTCTGGGAAGCTCTGTACTCAAGTCTGCCAGAGGGTTCCGGAAACAAACAAAAGCTGCTCAGTCCCAGTGGAATATTCCAGATCACTTCCCATAGTGTCTCCATTTTACCAGTGGTACAATGGAGGCCGAGGGGGACTAACTCACTTGGGTCACCAAAATGCTCGATGTTGGAGGTTTAAACCCAGACGTGCCTAACGTAACAGCCTGTTTGATTTTTCTACTTTAAGGGGAAACTCCAGCCTGTCTCAAATTTCTGAGGAATATAAATACTTTCTCCTTTCCCCCCCTTTTCTTTTTTTCTTCGTCCTCCATCTCCCTCCCCACTTTCTCTCTCTCTCTCTCTCTCTCTCTCTCTCTCTCTCTCTCTCTCTCTCTCTCTCTCCGACAGGATCTCACGTATCCGGTCTTCCTACGTAGGTGAAGGTGGCCTTGGACATCTGACCCTCCTGTATCCACATCACCAATGCTAAGATCACAGGCACGTACACCATGCTCACTTTCTGCCATGCTGAAGTCTAAACCCTGGACTTCTTGCATGGGAGGCTAGCGCTCTACCTCCTGACCCACATCCTCAGTGCTTGGATGAATATAAATGCTTTGGCATGAGTTGATAGCGAGTTTTACCTCCATTATCTAGAATAGATAGTGTTGAACATGACTTTTAAAGGTCTCCCTATTAAAACTGTGTGTTTTGGTTGTTTTAAGCCTAAGTTGCTACCAAAGGAATTAGAATCATGTTTTAAAGCATGGGCTAGATGAGCCATTGTAGTCTTCGTGTGTGTGTGTGTGTGTGTGTGTGTGTATTGTGTGTGTACACTTTTGTAGGGTCTTGAGTTGCTCTAGAACGGTGGTTCTCAGCCTATGGGTCGCAGATCAGATATCTGGCATTTCAGATCTTTTCATGATAATTCCCAACAATAGCAAAATTACAGCTATGAAATAGCAATGGAAATAATTTATGACTGAGGGTCACCGCACTGTGTGGAACAGTATTAAGGGTTGCAGCCCTAGAAAGGTTGAGAACCCCTGCTCTAGAAGGGAGGGGATGACAAACGGAGGCTGATAACTGTTGTTTGTTTCTACGCTGGAGTTGCTGACCCAGGCTTCTGCACGTCCTCAAGGAGTGTCTCTTGCAGGCCTGTCCAAAGAGGTGCCTGGCAAGGGAAACTGTCCTTTTACAAGAGATAAGTGTCCTCTTAAAGTAAACGGAGAATCAATGGAGGGCAAGATCTGTTTACTAAACACTTCCTGCTTGCCAGCCCTCAACGTGCAGGTCCCCACGGTGTGTTCTCCGAGGCGTGGAAGAAATGAAGCCCGGTTCTGTTTCCCCATCATGGGAAAGGCATCCAGGAAATGCCCCGCAGACAGAAAAAAGATTGTGCCACTTCTGAGCAGAACACGCATCCATCGAAACAGGCGCTGCCCTGACCTCCATGGGAGATGCGTTAAATCTGGAGACCTTTGAGAGATATTAGAAGATTTTGAGAGCTTCACAAAATTTGTTAAGGACATTCCTTTTTGTTTATTAAATCTGGAGAATTCTTCCATAGCCATGGGTTACTTGCTTTCTGCTACCCGTCCTGTAGGGCAAGTGCCTTCCCTTCACAGCCATCTCTCTGGCCTGAAATAACTTTTGCATTTTCACGGTTGGGTTTCAGATTTGAGAGTTTTTATTGCAGGCCATCCTACCGGGGGCTTTGCTCTTGCTCTTTCCAGGGCACAAGGGGAAGATGGGTGCTTGGACCAGCTACCTCAGACTTTCCTCTTTGTTTCTCTTATTTTTTTTTCTTTCTTAACTTTTTGTCTTTGAAACATTTCATCTTGATGATGCTAATGATGCCTCTGATTTTGGTACGGATTCTGACTTTTCAAGATGCTTCCTTCAGCCTAAGGCCAGGCCAGGTGAAGAGTGGCTTATCTGGTGAGGTGAGACCTATAATCAGGCCAGATAACAAAGCTGATAACGAGGCACAAGGCTGTAAAATCCCTCATACCTGAGTTAAAGAGAGAAAGCAGTCTGGCCTTTTAGCCCGCAGCGAAAGAAAACAAAACCCACAAACACATTCCCGTGAAAAGAACTGTAAATCAATCAATCACCATCAACCCCAACAGCCTGACTGGCAGGAAGGGAGGCGGGCTTGCTACCGGCAGGATAGAGAAACTAGTGGGTGGGTTGGTAAATGAGAGAGGCCCTAAAGAGCCCTGGAGAGGCCCTGGAGCGAAAGGAAAACTAAATCCCACTGATGTGGAGATTGGAGGCCTAGAGCTGCCCTAACCCAAGGGGGTGGAGCTGATGTCATCCAAAGGTCAGGAGCCCTCATTCGGGTTTTCCGAGGAAAACTAGGGTTAGGTTAGGAATTTGACGCAGTTAAGTAAACTCTGAGGGAGGCTTGGGAGGAAGGAGATGGGAAGGAGTGAGACGGAAGGGAAAAGAATTTTCTTCTTTAAGTTTTTGGAGCCTATACTCCCTTGATTTAAAGAAACAATCAAGTGGTACCTGTGGTCTTAGCACTCTGGATGCTAAGACAGGGGGAACTCTGGGAGTTCAAGGCCCGGCTGGTCTACAAAGTGAATTCCGGGAGAGCCGGGGCTACAGAGTGAGATCTTGCCTCAGAAAGAACAAAGTCAACCAAAATAACAAACCAACCAACCAACCAACCAACCAAACAAACAAACAAAACACTGTGATTCTCTGGGATGGGTTGAAAATCTGTTCACTTGGTCCTCTCTGATGCAAACCTAAACCTCAGTATTTTCACCGTAAAACAGAACATGATAGCACATACATAATAAGATGTCTTTAGAACGGTGCCTGGTATACAGCAGTTGCTTAATAGGTATTTGTAGAATGCCAAGGCAAATAAGGACAAAGAGAGGATTAATGAAAGACACACAAAAGGCAGTGTTGTGTACTGCACACCCAGTCCTCAACTGTAAAGCGATTATTTGGAGAAGGAGCTAGCCCGTGTAAGTCTGTAGGTAGGTGATGGATGGACATTCATGCTCTAGGGATAAAGGTAAGTCTTAGGTAAGCCTCGGCCTGGGAGAAACATGCAAATGAACAAATGCTTGAGAAATAGGCTGCGGAGTCACCAGGGGACCTGGAAGAAGTCTTTGGGAATCTGATTTCTTGACTTAGAATTGCAGGACTCTGGGGAGGAGGTGGGGGAGGAGAGTTCAAATGCCTTTACCCAACCCTTCTATCATGTTGATTTTCAATTTAGTGTGTCTGCTTGCTGTTACTTTTCTTCCTATTTTTTTTTTAGTTTTTTTTTTTTAAGTTCAGACATAGGAACCTTGGAGTCCTTAATTTTCATTTTTTTCTCTATATTTGACATTTGAAGCTCGAGGTCTCCTTGTCACCCTTCATAGCTGCTGTCCTGCAAAGTAAGATCGACGTTGTGCTGGCTTGCTTTTCTTTCAACTTGACACAGAGTTGGGTCATCTGGGAAGAAAGAAGCATGATCTAAAAAAAGGACCCCCGTAGGATGGATCAGGCAGCGTGGCTGTGGGGCATTTTGTTGACAGATGATGGATGGGGAGAGCCCAGGGCATGGTGGGTGGTTCCGGTCCTGGGCAGTGGGTCTATAAACACCTATCAGTGAGTTCCTGGTGATTGTTAGAATCTACATAGTCCACTAATTGTTTGAGAATTGCATGCACAAATATGTGTTTTGATCAAATCCATTCCATACTCCATTCCTTCCCATTTCTCCCATCCCCCCTCCACAATTACTTTTCCCTCCTAACCTTGTGTGCTTTTAAACCCATCCAGTCCACTTAATACTCTCAGTACGTGCACTGTTATAAGACAGTCCACTGGAAACTGGGTGACCTATCAAGGGGTCCTGCCTGTAGAAAACCGAGTCTCTGTGGTGGATTGAAAGAATGTGTCCCCCTCCCCCAGGGAGTGGTACTGTTAGGAGGTGTGGCCTTGTTGGAGTAGGTGTGGTCTTGTTGGAGGAAGTGTGTCATTGTGGAAGCAGACTTTGAGATTTCATATATGCTCAAGATACCACCCAGTGTCTCAGACCACTTCCTGTTGCCATCAAACCAAGATACAGGGCACTTGGCTACTTTTCTAGCACCGTGTCTGTCTGTCTGCGCAGCACCATGTCTGTCTGCACACCATGATGATAATGGACTAAACCTCTGACAATGCAAACCATCCTAATTAAATGTTTTTCCTTTATAAGAGTTGCTGTGTGGTCATGGTGCTTTTTCACAGCAATAGAAACCCTAACTAAGACAGATGATCAGGCAGGGGTGTTGGTAGGAAACAGGATAATTGCCTTTGGAGGGTTTTCCCTCTGCATTTTAGGGGCTTCACACATGTTATATCATTTATTTCCTGCTCCACATCAGCCCCTAAAGAAAGGCAATGGTGTTATTGTCCTTCTGTCGTCACAGGGGCAAGCACATGCTCTCAGGAGACAAGACACTCAGGTCCAAGAGCAGGTCTCCATCAGGAAGCATCCCTTCCAGTCTCTAAGCATGACCTGGGCAGTGGGTGGCAGAGCAGGCAGGAGGAGGAGTTAGAAGAAGAAGCAGTTCTCTGTCCTCCGCAAGACAAATGCCTTTGAGTCTGGGGGGGGGGGGAGGGAGAACCTGTTGCTATGTTGGCCAATCGAGCCTCAAGACTGTCCTAAACTGGCCTTGCTTTTTGGCAACAGTAGGGGCTATGTTTGTTGCCGGAAGTCACAGCGGCGATCACAAAGAGGCTGTGTTCACATGTAATTGGGTTTGACAGAAATTAATTTTTAATAAGAGACTCTATTCAGTCAAATCATTGCCCTTTGGGGCCTGTGTCAGGGTCAATCATCCAGAGTTGGTGCGGACTTGGGCTCTTGGCTCTAGCCTGGGGCATGCTTGTGCTCACGTGTGCTTGTGGGTGCCCGTGGAGGGTGTTGGGGGGTGGGGATTGTAGACCGGTCATAGTCAGATGACAAGTCAAGACCAGGCTGAAAGAGGCAGGGAGCCCATTTATTTCTTTGCCCCCACCCCCCAAAGCACACCGTATATAGCGCCCCTCTTTGGTAGCTTCTGCTAAGTACGCTTTCCACACACTCAACGTCTTACGGCTCCCAGGACAAGCCTTCCACTATGGTGGTGTTAAGGGTTGCCTACTGCATTTAATCTTAATGGCAACCCTCAAGATACAGAGTCACCAACTCCATTTCATACAGTCAGGAGGGGAGGGGCCAGAAGGGGAGGGGCTCCCTCATCCCTGTTCCAAGGCATTTTGCCTTCTTACTGACCTGTCCGTCCTCCTCGTTCCGCCAAGGAGCAGCGCTCCCGTCTGTCCCGCCTCCCTCAGTGGAGTTACTTGAAAAAGCAGCGCTTCCTTATGCCATGAGCAATTTCTCCCCATGCTGTTCACCTCACTAACCGCTCTGTCATGCTCACCTCTTTTCTTGTCGATACGGATGGGGAGGGTGCTTACCCCACTTTCAAAAGATCGGGGGGACTTCCGGGTTTTCTCTTTTGGTAGTTGCTTCCATTTTCCTGCTCATTTTCTCTCAGGAAATGCACGCTTTTTCTTCCTTTTTGGCTCTAGTGCTAAAAGACAGAACCTTGCAGCTCTGCCTGCTCAGTGTGGGCGGCAATGCCATTTTCAGCTCCGAAAACTTATCCTCCAGCCACCCCCAAAGGCTTCATCGGGAGACATGGTGACTTCTCTCCTAAATTACTCGGATTGGTTTAAAAATAGGGTTCAGGGGTTCCCTTGTCAGGAGAGCTGTCAGCCTGCCCACTTTTTGGCAGCTTTTTCTATCTCCCTTTGTTGGTACACGTCAAAGCATTTTTTTTTAAATTTTTATTTTAAAAGTGTTCTACTTAAGTTTTCTGGAGCCTCGAAATTACCAGAAACGTCTCAGGGGGCCCTTTAGAAACGACTCCATTTCCTGACTTAAAATCACAAGTAATTTGATTTTCTATGCCTTACTGTCTTTGCACGCGTGCCGTTAGCATGAAAATGGATTGTTAAAAAAATAGATCCTGGTGAAGGCGAGGGCCCTGATATGCGGAATTCTGTGTGTGTCAAAGCAGGACACGTTTCTGGCCTTAACACAGATTTGTGTGTACGTAACTGTGTGTTCTGAGAATGACAGAAGACCCAAAAGATTAAACCGATGAACGGAAGGTAAAGCCCACAAAAAACACACTCTGTAAGTAAAATCAAATTAGCCATGTTATTAGCAATAAGAACACAGCACGCATACACGTGGTGGGCAGAGAATGACCCGCCTCCTGGCAAATCCTCTTTTGTTGATTCTTGCCCCGGATCACAGAATTTGTGGCAGCATCTTGTCCTTTGTGTGGGGGGAATGTCAAACCTTCCGTCTCCCCCTGTAACCTTTGGCCTCTTCATTCCTTTCTTCTTATCTGTGCTGCCCAGCCTTCCCTTATATGGCCATGGGTGCCCTCGGAAGTCCAGGAATTTGGATGTTATGCGAAAGGCTAAACGCTATTTGGACTCAGTGACATTCATGTCGCATGGGAGATGTATGGGGGTCACCCTGCGAGAGATCAGCGAGCGTCCCCATCTGCTGGGATGTCTTTCATTGCTTTGCCTGTAAACACCAGTCTTAGCTAATGGTCCCACAGCCCTGCCATCACCCCCCTCCCATCTCCGCCCCAGCCTGCTGTTTCCTTAATTAACAAGGCAAAGATTTCTTTAACATTTCAGCTCCGCAGAAAGATGTTTACTTTCGTGATCTCCTTTATTGCACACAGAGGAAGTCTGTGAGATAGAAGGGCAGGTATTATTACATCATTGCCCACTTTGCAAGCCAACTGGAGGCTCTGGCTGCCCCTTAGTTATGGCTCACGATGGCACACTCATTAAAGGCAGAGTCCACTTCCCCTCTCCCAGCCGCAGGCTCCTCGGCGCCCTGTTTGGGTGGATTTCCTTAAACAAAATACTTCCTGACTTGGGAGATCCAGGCACCATTTGTGGAAGCCGGTTAGAGATAATCCTGTCATCTCAAAGTTCATTCAGATTGATGTCTCCTATTAAACAGGCTTTCCTTATCTCCATCTAAACGACTTCATACTTTATAAAATATATTGGCTTCATTAGTGAATATCTGCTCTGACCTAGTTTGAGTCCAGAGAAGGGAACAAAAACAGAACAAAACTTTCAGGGAACTTCATTCTACCCGAGGAGACCTCGAAGAAGCAGGGAGGAAAACCGTGCACGGTGGGCCTACTAGTTAACAATGCTAAGGGAGGAGTGTTATTCTAGATGAAGGGACCCGGGGGAGGCAGGGCCCTTTGACGAGATGCCTAAGGATTCAAAGAAGAGGCAGTGGGGATAAGGTGGGTGGGAGGGTGGGTCAGAGCTGCTAGCTCTCAGGAATGGTGCCCCCTCCCCCGGGTGGTAGACTACCTGGCAGGTTAGAAGAAATGAGCTAGGGAGGAGGGAAGGCGAGGGGAGCTGGGGAGGTTTTGGAGAGCCAGAATCAGAGTGAGAATTTTGGCTTTAACTCAGAGTGTGAGATAAGAATCCCCGTGGAGGGGGTCAGTGTAAGGTGCTGGTGTCCAAAAGAGCAGTTAGACAAATGCCTGCGTCCCGCTGAGCGATGGCCCAGTTCTGACCCCTCTCATTTTGCGCCAGGGGTGGAGACATAGCTTGCATGGCCCACTTTGAAAATAGAATGCAAAGGGACAGAGCTAAAAGCTACTGAAACATGCCGCCTTTTCTCTCTCCCTCAGCCTCACCTTCAACCTGCTACGGCGGTCTTTATTTGTCATTCGCCGTAGATCCAAGTAAAGAAGCGGTTCTCGCTTAAAACTCTTAGCGTGAATTTTTTGTTCATCTTTGCACTGCCCAATCCCAGTTTTTAAGTGAGAACATTTTAGTGGCTACATTTCCGGGGTGTATCTTTGTTTGTACAGGGCAGTGGAAACACTATAAAAAAGTGCTCAAACCCATTACCCCCCCCCCCCCCCAAAATACAACCTTTTAACAATACTGGACCTTTTATGTGACAGTAAGGAAGAGAATTTATTGATCATACCATCTTAACCTTTTTGTCTCCCAGGTCATTATTTTTGGGGTCAATTGCTGATTATAACAAGGAAACATTTGAAGTCCCAAAGGCCATGCAAACAGCAAGGAGGCCTTCATTGTCTCTGTTCTGTAGCTGCTTCAAGTTCTCCTTTGGAATGGAAGATGTAGTCCCGAGGTGAGGCCTGCCTGCACTCTCATTCAGTCACAGATGCCCAACATTACCGTCTCTGGACCCCAGACTACATAGACACACAGGAATCCTGTACTCCTAGGACCCGGCAATGCCCAGGGCAAGGTAGGAGTTGCACAAGGCAGCCGGGCAGAGTGTGAGGACTTCCTTTGCTCCAGCTTAGGGTCCTTGTCCCAGTGGATTTACTAGATGGAAGACCAAGTTACCAAGAATTTTAGGCTGCTGACCTAAGACTGCGGAGCCATGTGTGCCATGCCTGGGGCCTGCAGAGCCCAGGCTGCACACCCACACAGCTGACCCCGGTCAACTCTGCTCTTTGGAGAACTCGTCTGGCCTTTGTGGCAGATGTTGAAGGACTGGATGAATGAGATAAATAAACCTACTGCCTGAGGCACATTCTGAAACCTTGGTTACAATTCACACTGCCAGCCAACAAGGTTAGAAAATTTTGGTTGAGGAGAAAACAATGGTACTTGTTTAGCATGGAAATTTATTCTTTCTTTCTTTCTTTCTTTCTTTCTTTCTTTCTTTCTTTCTTTCTTCCTTCCTTCCTTCCTTCCTTCCTTTCTCTCTCTCTCTTTCTTTCTTTTGATCAGAGATGCACGAGGGTCATCGTGTGATAGACCACAGGACCTGCATATACTGTATCGTTTCAGAACCAAGATCCATAAAGATGATGAAGAAACTGAAACCTCACGCATTAAAGAGAGAAAGCAGGTGGAGGAGGGGATGAGGAGAAGAGTGTGTAATAGCCCAGTCACCACGTTGAGAGCTCTTTTGTGTCCAGGGATGAAGAACCCCATTGGGATCCCAAAAATGAGCGTCAAAATAAAATTCTGGAAGATTTGACTGGAGCCCAGGCCAATGTCAGCATTACTGCAATGGATGCCATTAAAGAAGTGGGCATATTAATGCATTAGGAATTAACTAGGGCCCAGCAAGAGAGGCATCATTGGGTGTGAGTGTTAAAAGTTTGCTGATTTTTTATGGAAAAGTGAGGGGAAATGATGTCTTGAAGATGATGCTCATATATGATGTGTGCATGTGTGTGCGTGTGTGCGTGCATGTGTGCATGTATGTGTGTGTGTGTGTGTGTGTGTGTGCGTGCGTGCATGTGTGGGTGGGTGGGTGTGTACACCTATATCCATACTTTTCCTTGGAGCAAGGAGAACGGGTCGCGCTGCTTTGGTGCAGGATAAAATGTCAAGAAAAGACAAGCTTTCTGAATTTGGAGAAAATGAGAAATTCGAGCTGCTTTTTCAGACCAAAGAAGAATGTCAGGAATGAGGCATTAGGAAGAAGCGCGCTGCCTGACATTTGTTTGTGATCTGTGGCTAAGGTTATGGGGATGGAGGTGTCACCTAAAAGTAGTTAAAGGACAGAGAATTTCCACGGAGGCTGCATGACTGTGGGACAAGGACCTCCCTGTCCCCTGGAGCAAACCCAAGGTGTGCAGAAGAGAAGGGCTGCGTGTATTTAGTGATCTGAGACGAAGGAAAGATGCATTCCTGCCTCGGGCCCCATCCTTGAGAGGACCTTGCTCCCACTTCTTTAAGGATGATGGATAGGGGGCCTGCGAGACTACCCCCTTCTCCCTGCCAGAAAGTCTATACTTTCTTTTGAGATTGTGATCTAGATACTCAGGGCCTAAACTCACCAGCCCTGACTCCAGGCCTTCAAACCCTGTTCTCCAAACAAAGAAGATTACAGTTACCCTGGTGGAATTGCCAAGGGCCAGCTGTTAGAGTTGAATGGCCTGGATGGGATGATGAGACCCTTGAGGCTGCCTGCTGTGTGGGATGAGCCTGGGGGAAGGAAGGGGAAAGTGGAGAAGAAGGGGAGGGGCTATCTCACGTCCTCAAGATTCAGTGCAAAACTCACGAGTGGTCCAAGCTTGCATCTGATTGGCCTTGTTACCGAGAAGGTATAGTTGTTGGAGCCGTTCACTTCCTATGTAACGTCCGTGTATTTAGTCATTGCTATGTGGGCCTGCTTTATTCTCCTGCTCCGGACCTGCCCTCAGGGAAATTTCTTCTTGAGTTGATAGGCTTAGGCTACGGGCAGCCATGATGTCCTCAGGCAGAGGAAACGTTTACTGCTTACATTATTACTGTTATTATCTTTACTGGTTATGGATGAGACCCTTAAACACTAGTAGAATAATCTTTTGGCCTGAATGTGATCTCCATGACTTCTGGTTTTGTGAATGGGCGTAGTTGCTTTTAGCAGAAAAATAAAAATACCTCGTTGTTTTCGGCATTGTTTGTGCCTTTGTACACAAAGATGGCAAGACCAGAATTACTGGTTCAACTGAGAGTCTTGTTTCCTTCAGCTGTCTGGAAGGTATTTTCTTCCTGGGGAGCTGGGACTAGAGTTCCTCCTGGAGCTGGGAAGGAAGACAATGTTGGTCTAAAAAACCTGTTTTTCCAGCTTAGCTTTGAGCCCGGACCCTGAACCTTTTTCTTTCCCTCTAACCTTGAAATTAGGAATCTTCAAAACCAGGGAAGAGAAACGAGTCAAGCAGAGCTGAAAGAGCTGAGGACCCAGAATGTTCAGTGGGGTGGAGTTCCAGTTCTTCTTCTTCCCCCTGAATGTTCAAACTGAGGCAGGGTCTAAGCGATTATGAGAGTTGACTTCAGGGTTCTTTTGCTATAAGCAAGACTCAAGCGATGTGTGGCCAGGATTAATAGACATGGCTTAAATTCTCGCTAAACGTACAGACACTTCTCTTGATGAGTTCTTCAGGCGTGTACTGTTCATTATCTTATCATCAGTAGATTTTTAATGTAACTATCTTTCTCATTTTATAGGCTTTGGGCATCTAAGACACCTTATGTGAGATTGTATGCAGTCAGTTACCAAGACGGGCCTAAAAAGAGTCCCTTTTGGTAACAATGCTTATACTTCTCATCAAATTGCTGCAATGACCGGCTTCCCAATATTTGTTGGTATGATATAGGGAAGCCAAAGTATTGACTTATTTCTTTGCTGGCATATTTTGGCACTGGGGTCTGAACATAGGGCCTTGAACTTGCTAGGCAAGTATTCTACCACAAACTTGAGATAAGTATTTCCTTTAGTTTCTGGAAGACATTTAGAGAGGTTATTTGCTCCGACCACTTTAATCACCTAGTTATGAAGGCATCTTACTGGGGGAGTCATCTCAGATCCCATGGCCAGTTCAGGGCAATGGATCTAGGCGTGAGAGCGCTGCATGGGTCCTTCCTCTGCTCTGTTCTGAAGGAGTAGTCCAGAGATGCAGTTCAAGTATGGCTTAGGGGAGGAGTAGGCATGTTTTCTTTTCATCTTCAAACTTAGAGTGGGGTCACCAGCCTTTCATTGCCCTGCAATTCGTTCTGTGGACCCTGAAGGAATTCATAAGGAAACACATTGCTTGTGGTTTGGCCTCGAAACGTCATACAGAGAATGAAGGCTTATGGTTGTTTGCTTTCAGACACTTTTACACCAAGTGTGTGCTTGTGTGTATGTATGTGTGTGATGTATGCACACGAGTGTCCTGTGTGCAGGCGTGCAGAGGCCAAAGCAGGGCGTTGAATGTCTTCCTTTATGGTTGTAGAACTGGAAGCTTGTTATTTTTGCTAGACTGGCTGGCCAGCAAGCTTGGGGACCTGCCTGTCTCTGTCCCCCTTGATGCTGGAATCACTCACAGTGTAGACTCATAGATATGCTCTGTGTTTAAACTGAAGAGGTGTATATAGATAGATAGAGAGAGAGAGAGAGAGAGAGAGAGAGAGAGAGAGAGAGATGCATGTTAGGCATCTTGGGTATACACAGCCCACTAGATATAGTAGAATAGGAAATATAAAACTTATATAGAAATGTATTATGTAAAATAGGAAAAAATAAAGAGCATTAATAAGATGCCTTCATTGAAGGGTAAAGAAAACAGCTCAAAGCAGCCTAAGAGGTGAGGAGGCTTACGTAATTAGAAAGGGTCAAGGTTAGCTAAGACTGTTGAGCTTATTCTGTCTGGGCTCCGGTTCCATTTCCATGTCACTCTCTTGGTTATGTTCTTCTGTGGCTGTCAACAACATCCCCGAGTTGGCTTCCTTCCCGAGAACAAAATACATACCATGGCAACATGAGCCATGTAGCTCCTAGTTTTCAACTGCGGAAAGAAAAGGTACTTTTAGCACAGTCATAGGTCTAAGATTTGGGATGGCTCAAACGTGCTCAAACCAGTCTAGGGGGCATGAAGATTTCAGATGTCTATTGGCTAGGCTCTGCTTCCTTCGAGTCAGTCAAAACATGAAATTATGCTGATGGTATATAGATCCTGATCCGGGCTCAGTATTGTTGGAATCTTTGGTGGCCACCACAGTGTTAGAGAGGGTAAAACCATGTTGTGAGAAAATAATAAGGTTCATGAAGAAAATGTTGAGGCTCAGTGGATCGAGTTAATAGGCTCCATTTGTTGGATGTTTTAGGGGACTAGCCATCAAGCTGGCCATAAAGAACATGCATTGGCCTTGGCTAGGAGGGAGAGGAAGAGAAAAGGGCCTTCCAGTGGGGAGGGAACAGCATGAGTCAAGTAGCAAAACACCAAGAGTGAATGAAGAGCTGTTAAGCAAACAGACCCATTTGGATGGAGGAGTCATAACACAGTTTCCATGGTAAAATGCATTCCTCATTGCAAACACTTAAAACATGAGGTTTTGAAATATATCCCGTTAGTAAATTGGGAACTCCCTGTTCTCTTGGAGATAGTGGGAGCCCCACTGCCATTTATAATGGTGTTTCAAGACGAGTACAGTGGGCATGCCCAAGAAAAATCGTTAGAGAAAAATGACAGGCTTGACTGGAAAAAAAAATACCTGAGTGGAGGACTGACCAGGGACACATTTTAAAACAAAATATTTGTTGACAGAAGTTTTTAAAAAAAGAGGCTATTTTCTTTCTCTGAGGGCTTATTGCAGATTTATTGCAGATTATATTAATCTCCAGAGTACTTTAGAGACAAAACACAGTTTACTAAGTTGAATCTTTCTGTATGGCTTAACACTTTATTGAGTAACTAGGAAAGATTATCACATTCTTTTTGTTTGTTTGTTTTGAGACAAAGTTTCTTTGTGCAGCCCTGGCTGTCCTGGAACTCACTCAGTAAGTAAAGCTGGCCTTGAACTCAGAGATGACTGACTCTGATTCCCAAGTGCTGGGGATCAAAGTTCATGTTCTCAATTTAGTATAAACCTCCTGGATAACATTTTGTCATTATAAATAAAGTCCATTAATAGTGTGTATTAAAAAGAAGGAAGGAAGCAGACAGAGGAGGGAGAGGGAGAGGAAGGGGAGAGGAGGAGGGGGGATGGGAATATATATGGTAGAATCACGTGGTGTGACCTGTTGACAGTAGTCACCAGAACAATAAAGGATAGCGCTTAGGTATTTTGAGTCTCAAAAATTAACTCCTGGCCAGGCAGTGGTGGCATATTCCTTTAATCCCAGCACTCGGGAGGCAGAGGCAGGTAGATCTCTGAGTCTGAGGCCAGCCTGGTCAGACTTTGTTCCAGGACAGCTAGGGCTGTTACACAGAAAAACGCTGTCTTAAAAAAAAAAAAAATTCACCCCTTTGCTGGTTCACACCTTTAATACCAGGACTTGGGAGGCAGAGGCAGGAGGGTTTCTGAGTTCAAGACCAGCTTGGTTTATAGATCGTGTTTCAGGATAGTGAGAGCTTCATAGAGAAACCCTGTTCTGGACCCCCGCTTCCCCCCCCCCCAAAAAAAAACCGGAAAAACAACAACAAAAAAGAAAGCTCCCTCACATTGTGCTTCCATTTTTAATTTGCATATTGTCCCTTCCCCAAAAAGACTCTGGGCCACTTTTCACTTAAAGACCCTGTGCTGGCCCTGTCACACCCTTGACAAACATTAGTAGTTTTCTCTACAAATCTCCAAGCTCCACGTTTTGGTCTTGTTCCCTTGGCTTCTGCCACCGGCTGGTCCTGAATATGTAATTACTTCTAGGTGGAAGGGAGAGGATTAACAGACCTTGCCCTAATTGCTTGTTTTTGTAGAGTTGTTAAGAAGGATTTGGGCTCCAGAAACACAGGGTGTAGCCAGACAGAAGGCAGCCCTAGGAGTTCAAAAGTCTTGTAATCTTTGGCTCCACAGGCCTATAAAATGGAAGTGTTTGAACACAAACAGCCTGCAGCCTGAGAGGCCCGAGGGCCCAGCAAGGACTGTGGCTCCTTGGTCATTTGAAAAGGCAGGGGGGTTCCATAATGACCCTGACTAACCTGTTAATGGATGGTCCCATTTGATTTCCCCTTCTCCGCGAATGCCAGATCTGAAGCTGCCGGCCACACAGCAGAGCTTTTCTCGGCTCCCAGGTTCCTGGAATTCAAGAATAAATGAGGCTTTCTTGCAAAGACCCTGCGTGAAAGAAGCAAATTAAGAATGTGAAGGGAGGATGATGCAGTAATAATACACTCTTGTTTCCTGGTATCCCTCTGGAGGTAATGGTCAGAGGCTCGTAACTGGTGAGCAAGACTGAGCTCAATTTTAAAACATTCTTACAGGCGAAGGAAGAGCAGGGGCCCCTTCCGGGAAAGTGTGAGTGATCCGTCACCTTCTCACCTGGAAGGCTGAAGGGTTCGCGGAGGTTAGAAGCTTTAATGAGCATGGAAGGGTTTGCTGGGCGAGAGGGCATTTTAAAAGGAAGCCAGGAAGGCTTTCAAGTGATTGACTTCACAACAAATCACATTTCCCAGTACTCTTCGGGGTCCTTATGCGTCTTCTGGGTATCTTCAAGGAGAAGATTCGTCGGAAAGCGTGAACATGATTGATCACTGGCATAAAATACAGATATGTCAAGATGCAACATAACAACGCACGGATGGTGTTTAGGAGAGGATGCAGTTGAAAAAACAATAGTCAGAGATTTAAATATATATATATATTTAGCTGGGTAGAAGCAGATGGGGGCTAATGGACTTACCCCTCTTTTCTTTTCCAGGATGTGTGTATGTCAGCAAGTGAGTTTTCAGTTATTTTAGGTGAGGCTTCTTTCAGCCATCTTTGAAGGAAATGTAGGTAGAAATATTTTTGTTTTTTCGAGGCAGAGTTTCTCTGTGTAAGAGCCCTGGCTGTCTTGGGACTCACTTTGTTGAGCAGTTTGGCCTTGAACTCAAAAGAGATGTGCCTGCCTCTACCTAACTCTACCTCCTGAGTGCTGAGATTAAAGGTGTGTGCCACCACTGCCCGGCTTTTTCTTTTTCTTTTCTTTTTACCATTTGTTAGTCTTAAACTTACTTGTGGTCTTTTAAGATTAAGTAACTAGGTCTAGGCATGATGGCCCAGGCTGTTAATCCCAGCACTCCAGAGGTACACAGATCTCTATGAGTCCAAGGCCAGCCTGGTCTACGTAGCAAGGTCCAGGCCAGCCTGGGCTGTCTGTAAGACCCTTTCAAAAACAAACAAACAAACAAACAAACAAACAACAAAACTAAGAAGCTAAAATAGTTTTTTTGGTCTAAATGTATGAAAATAGATACTTGTGGTAGTGTTAATGGCTTCTATTTTGTCTATCAGGAACAAGCATTTCTTAATCCATTAAACTCTATTCAATGAAATAACTTGTAGTAGCACCTCATTGGCTTTTTAATTTTTTTTTTTTTAAATCTCTGGGGACAGAAATTCAAGACCCATCAAACAACTTGGACCTCAGAAGTCACTACTACCTTAGTGAATTGCCAGGCACTTCCCAGTTTATTTCTGGCTAAAACAATTGACTACCCTGCAGAGAATTATGGAGGCTCTGCCCATTTTGAACTCTAGTCTGGGAGCTGCTGTTTTTCTAATCCCAGAGCCTCCACCTTTCAGAAGGAGTCAGAGTAAGAGGTGGAGCAAAGCTTGTGGCTGACGTCATAGGATGGTGAGATGACAAAGAGACATCACAGTTAGCCAGTCTCATTAGGTGGCTTCTACTTGCTTGCTGGAAAATGCAAAAATACAATTCCAGTATGTCTTAAAGTCTTTCCAACTTGACAAACTACGCAGGCTTTTAGGTTATACTCAGCTTCTCATGAATAGAGACATGTTAAGACTCAGTACATTTCCATTGTCTCTAACCCCCCAGATAAGGGGTTCAGGCAGAGGAGACCATTTGAGAGTCTTTAGTGTTGTATCTTCTGGGCTCTAAGGTTATGCCCATAAGGTCTCTCATCGTTGTCTATCTCCTGCCTTTCAAAAGTATATGAACCTACAGTTGTTCTTTAGTTCAGGCAATGCTACCAATGTGGTTGTTTTGATGTCTTTGACAGGTCCTTATCTGCCACTGAATTCCAGGATTCCCCTCAGCTTCAGCTGTAGAATCCTCAAGCTTTGTCCTGGTGGTTGGGCCCTCAGTAGGCATTCTACATTTTTTTTTTCAGAATTCAGAGAATTCAGATAGCTCAACAGAATAACCCAAAAGAAAAATGCAGGTGTCTTAAGAAACCCTAAATGTCAAGACTTCTTTGCTAATCCCCTTGGAACTAAGTTGTTTAGAATAGCTGAACTTTCACCTCTCCTCCTTTCTTTCGTTTCTACTCATTTTGTCCTCTTCCCTCCCTTCCCTTTCCCTCCCCAGGAAAAATACAGATTCATGTTCACCTCCTTTATGGCCCATCTTTTGTCCACAAAAGAATTGCCATAATGATGGACTAGGTTCCTGTCTCATGTCATTACAGAGCCTGAATCTTCCAAACTCGACTCTTCATATGTTAAAGGAATGAAGAAAGCAGTCAGGAAATATTTCAATGTTGTAATGAAATGCGCGAGGCAACTGTCTTTCATTTCCAGAAGCCAATCATTTCTTACAGCATCCTAATTTTCTCTGCAAAAAATATCAGCTGCGACATGCCTCTAGGATTTGAGGGAGTCCTGGGCAGCCGAGTTGAAGCTTTTGATTTGTGCTTTCTTTTTCTGACCTCTTTGCTGAAGGCATACATATGTGTGTGTATACATATATATTATCTATTTTTACTTTTAATTTTGAATAACTCGAGCATTATAAAACACTGCAAGAGTAGTGCAAAGAACCCAATACACAGCACACCAGTATTTTGTCCCATTTGCTTCCCTGCTCGGTATATATTTATATGTATTTTAATATATCCTGATTATGGCTTTCCCTTCCTTTACTCCTCCCAGCTTCTTCCTACCTCCCCTCCCTTCTGGATGCATCCCTCTTCTGTCTCTCCTTAGAAAGCAAACGTAGTCTATGGAATAATAATATAATATAACAAAAACTAACACATTGGAATTGAACAAAATAAACAAAGAAGGGAAAGAGCCCAAGAGAAGGCTATGAGCTTGCTTCTTAGAAATACCTTCATTGCATCCCACAAGTTTGGATACGGTATGTATTCATTTTTATTCAATTTCTTGAAAGTCTTTAATTTCTTTTGTAATTTCTGTCTAAACCTATATTTCATTGTTCAGTTTCCATGAGTTTATAAGCTTTCATTGTTTCTGTTCTTACTAATATCCAGTTTTAATCCCTTTGATCAGATAAGATGCAGGGTGTTATTTCAATTTTTTTTTATCTTTGAGACTTGCTTGGAAAAAGGTATACTCTTTTGTGTCTGAGTGATATGTTCTGTAAATATCTGTTAGGTTCATTTGGATTTTCCTGTTTAATTTTCGTATGGATCACCCATCTATTGGCAAAAGTGGGGTACTGAACTCTTCCACTATTGGCTGGGTAAACTATTAATTGTGAGGTCCAATATGTGATTTAAACTGAAGTAATGTTTCTTTTGTGAGTATAGGTTTCCTTTTGTTTGGCTCAACAATGTTAAGAATTACTATTGTCCTCTTGGTGGTTTTTTTCTTTGTTGGGTATGTAGCGTTCTTTATCTATTTTGACTCGTTTTGGTTTGAAGTCTATTTTGTCAGATATTAAAATGGCTATACTAGCTTGTTTTTTGGGTTTATCTGCTTGGGATATCTTTTTCCATCCTTTTACCCTGAGGTAATGTCTATCCTTGATCTTAGGGGCTACTTTGTGGATGCAGCAGGTGGATGGATTCCGTTTTAGCAACCATTCTGTTAGTCTGTGTCTTTTTATTAGGGAATTGAGACCGCTGATGTTGAGAGATATCAATGAGCAGCTATTTTTTTGTTGTTGTTTTTGTGGCGGTGGTAGTGGTGGTAGTGGTGTGTGTGTTTCCCCTCTTTTGACTTGCTAGCCTGGGATTAATTTTCGCTACTTTGTTAATTAAAACGGAAATTAAATGCAACCTTATAGCGCCCCTATGTTTCCTGTCGCTGATGAAACGTAGCTGACCCAATATGCTTGCTATCTCTTTGTCTCCCATTTCATCAATTAATTTGCCTCTATTCTCTTATCTGTCTTCATGGTGCTTAGTGTCACTGGAAACAGAAATTTTCATTTGCTCGCTTCTTTGCATTCTGCTTCTGTCCATAAAATATGAGGATAAAGACAGGAAAGCCTCGTCTGTTTTATCCATCATAATATCCCAATCCCCAGAACAGGATACACTCAAAACGGGGATTCATTCTGTTGACTAAATAAAAGAATGCATCTATACCCACAGCCTACAGTCAATTGGTTCTTTCCTGTTTAGTCTGCAGTACAGTTTAGCTTTTCCTGTTAGTTCCAGGCATTTGCAGAATTAGGTCTTGTGCATAGACTTAACAACAACAGTTGATTGCCGACATCAATGTTACTATAGAAGCTTAAGCAATGTGTGTGTGTGTGTGTGTGTGTGTGTTGTGTGATGTTTTTGCTTTTTGATTCTTTGGACTTTTTGACCTTTTGAGAGGGGCCTGCTACCCAGCTCCAAAATAAATCATTCACCGGGAGGCTTATTCTTATGTATAAATGCCTGGCCTTACCTTGGCTTGTTTCTTGCCAGCTTTTCTTAACTTCAGTGATCCTGACTACCTTTTGCCTCAGGGATTTTTCCTTTTCTTACTTCTGTATATCTTTCACTCTTACTTCATGGCTGGATGGGTAACTGGGTGGCTGGCCCCTGAAGACCTCCTCCCCCTGTTATCATGTTGCTGTTTATCTTCCTCGCTTCCCCTTCTGTTCATACTCTGTCTGCCATCCCCACCTAGCCTTGCTATTAGACATTTAGCTCTGTATTCGGACCATCAGGTGTTTTAGACAGGCAAAGAATCACAGCTTCACAGAGTTAAACAAATGCAGCATAAAGTCCCACATCTTAAGATAATATTCCCCAATATTTCCCCATTTTCTATTTCTAAACAAAAGGGAAAAGTTTTAACTTTAACATAGTAAGACTGTATACAGTAAGAACAATTGTCAAATAAAGATTGCATTCACAGTGTACTGAATTCCAATTCATTCGTGTCTGGTAAATTTAAAGAAAACACTTCAAAAATCTATCTTAGTAAATCCAAAATTTTATACCTAACTTATTATCATATCTAAGAAAAACTGCAACCGTAACTATCTACTCTTCAACTCCATCAGAGACACCAGAAGGATATAATATTATTTAAATAAACAAAAAGTGCATTGCAAAGTACTTCCAAAAACTCTAGAAATGACAGAGACAGCTGACTGCCTGTGTGTGTGTGCATGCGTGTGTGCATATGTGCTAGTGTGTGCATGCGCATGGAGGTGAGAGGACAATCTCAGGTGTTGTATCTCATCCTCTGACTTGTTTGAGACAGGGTCTCTTGTCCACTACTGTGTATGCCATGGTAGCTGGTTCATGAGCTTCCAATGATTCTTCGCCTACATCTCACCAGAGCAGTGTTGAGGGTGACAGATGCACAACACGTCTAACTTTCCCATCTGAATGCAGATCTTCATGCACGCACCACAATGTCCACAGTTCCTCTATCCACTTAATAACTCCCTATTCATTTGCTCATTATCATAGCTTGGTGGTCAATGCTTATACTTGATATATAATGAGCAACATTATATATAATACTTATATGTATATAATAATATTATATGTAATACTTGATATATAACGAACAACATTTTCTGAATTAGTTTGACATAAGAGAGGTTTGAAACTTAGTTGTGCTAAGTTTCAAATGATCCCGAAGCCACTAATTTCCATGTAATATCATACGGTTCATACTGTTTACTTTAAAGAAGCAAACAAAAGTGTCAACCCAAGTCTGTTTTGTCTCTTATGTGTTGTTTTTGAGTGTTTTCATAGCCAGTTTGGAATAGGCCTCACTGGAATTGGTGCTTCCAGGCTCTAGCAGTAACTAACGAAATAAAAAAAAACATTAAGTTCCTTATCACTGGCATTTCAGTTTTTGATATTGACATTGTGCCTCACCAGGTCCCAGCATCCTATCTGGCGCTAAGGCAGCAGAACGGAGCTGTGCACAGTTTAATTGCGGAGTCCCTGTTTTGTCATGGTGGATGAGGACTCATACAACTCTTGTTGATTGTGTGGCTTGGCAGGTCCTCTGCTCGGAGTGACTGACCACAAGAATGGTTGAGACATCCATGAATAAACTCTTCCAGGTCCATGCCTGCAATGACTGCGAGATTCCGCGGCTTCCCCACGGTCATGGTTGTGAGTCATCGTGGCTTCGTGCCTAAGCCATTTGGCTCGCTTGGAACAGCCTCACCTGTGTTTGGGAGCGAAGCTCAGGGAATTGAGTTCTGGGCACATGGCGATGGCAGTTTCAGGCAGTTTTCCAGCTGTCTGGGGGGAAACAATCGAACTTTTGCATTACCGGTGCCAGCAGTGTGGTTGGGAACACAGATTGAGATGCAGAGCTAGGCTAGGGACTGCTGTTGTCTACTGATGGTTGCCTCGCACAGGATTTATATAAATTTTCCATTGCAACTATGTATACTTTATTGCTAGTAGGCCGCTTACAACAAGAATGAATAATGGAGAACTCATTGCATTTAATTAAAAAATACATATTAAATACCTATTGGGTGTTTGGTTCTACAGGCTAGGCAGGCTCTGAGAGATATGAAGGAAAGCAAGAAATAATTATTATCTTCAAAGAACTTAACATTAATGTTAGTTATAAACTTATACTTTTTATAAGTAACATGCAATTTTTTTCCCTCCAGTTTTGCTATGTACCTACCCTGGGATGGCCTCAAATATATAATCCTCCTAAACTCAGTTTGGGAGTGCTAGGATTATAGGCATGTGTTACCATGTCTAGTTTAAATAGGGTATATTTTGACACAAGACATTTCTGTTTTTCTTCTTTTTCTTCTTCTTCTTCTTCTTCTTCTTCTTCTTCTTCTTCTTCTTCTTCTTCTTCTTCTTCTTCTTCTTCTTCTTCTTCTTCTTCTTCTTCTTCTTCTTCTT